>NC_080073.1:26163294-26397796 GCF_949987535.1 Balaenoptera acutorostrata | reverse complement strand
CTGCATTTTAGGTTTGTGTCCTAACTTTGACACTTTACACATTATAAGTTATCTTTAGTTTTTTTCCCCAAAGCAATGTATATGCCTTTAAAAGATCTAATTATTTGCTTTGAACTCCTTTTTGGTTTGTACCTAGGTGTCAACACTTACATATATATTTTTTTTAAACCTCAGCGTGAATCCACAATTATAAGCTCAGTATTCTTGGTTGCTTTCTATTTTGGAAGACCTTAAAGCTGTCCTCTCCACTGGCCACCCCGGTATCCTACCCTTGCCTGCAGTGGTATCACATGCTCAGGCCCACAAGGGAAAAAAAGCCCGATGCATCCATCTCTTGCTCTCTGCCTCTTTCTCCCTGTCCTCTGTTTCCAGATCTGTCTGTCTTTTGTGCTCCCCCCCGCCCCCAACCCCAGCACTGCCCCCACATACACCACACACTCACCCGTGTCTGTCCTTCTGTCTCTGCTCTGTCTTTTCACTGTATCTGTGTCTGTCTGTTTGTTGGTCTGCCTGTTCTCTCCTGCTTGCTGGAGCCGTTCACAGTGCCCTCCTCATTCAGGGACAGAGTGTGCTTTCTCTGGGCTGGTGCCAGACCCTGGAGAGAGGAGTGCTTTGAAAACTCAACTTGGACTCCTCACCAAACCCACACTTCAGTTATGCTTAGCATCTGGCCACCAGTTTGTCCACTTAATATAAGGTCCCTAACCCTACCCGTAACTTGCCCGTTTCCCTTTTGATCTAGAAACAAACACTTTTTTAAAACTGAAGCCCAGTTTAAAAATTTTAAGAGAAATAAGGGCCCAATGTGAAAGGTTGGGGAGAGTCCAACTCATCTATAATTTAATTTGGTTTTTCCTCTTTGCTTTCTCGTGAAGGGAAAGCCAAATGCCACCCTTTCCAGAGAATGAGTTACCAGACCATGATGTGAAGGAACAACTTAATTCAGCAGCATGACAAGGATTTGAGCTGGCACTTTTTCAGCCAGAATCACAGTTACACACACACACACACACACACACACACGCGCGCGCCGCAGTCTGTTTTCAAGTTCTAGTGAATGAAGGAAGTTCACATGATAGATTGCCATTCTTAGTTGTTAAATAGCTTTTATTGTTGCAGTAGAAAATACAACTTTTTTGAAATGTTACTGATACATCAGCTGACCTTTAATGTTAGAAAGCTTTGACTCTTGATTTTGTAAT
This sequence comes from Balaenoptera acutorostrata, assembly GCF_949987535.1. NCBI lineage: Eukaryota > Metazoa > Chordata > Mammalia > Artiodactyla > Balaenopteridae > Balaenoptera > Balaenoptera acutorostrata. The sequence goes on along the minus strand of NC_080073.1, from coordinate 26,396,594 downwards.
GCGAAATCCCGTATCAAGAGTTAATAGACGACTCAGAAAAAAAAAAAAAAGCATTAACGGAAGAAAAACAGGGAAAGTGGACTATGATGGGAATAGAAAATTGAAAGGACAGGGAATTCCCTGGTGGTCCAGTGGTTAGGACTCCGCGCTTCCTCTGCAGGGGGCTCTGGTTCGATCCTTGGTCAGGGAACTAAGATCCCACATGCCGTTCGGTGCAGCTAAAAAAAAAAAAAAAAAAAAGAAAAAATCGGAAGGGCAGACTGGAAGTTGCAGCCAGTTCTGCCATAAGACAGCACACATTCCTAAGAAATTACTGCACTATGCAAAATGGCGCAATAAAAAACCACAGGAAGACTCATTAGAAAAATGGATAAATGGCACAACACTCAAAACTTCATCGGTGACACACAGAAAAAGATAGGAACCTAACAAGAATGGTAGCACAGTTTTATGTGTATTAAATAGTTTAAAAAATACATAAATATTCATTCTAATATGACAGTTTTCCTGGAAAACAACCTGACGTGCTTTTGCAGGTAGGTGTCGGAAGGGTTTCAGTTTGTAAGCTATCGCGAAGTGGTGGAAGGAAGATTATCTGATATCGAGGGAAAGGTGTAGCACCAGCCGTGGATGGTGTGGCTCCTAAGGTCCATGGTGAACTGAGGTGGATGGTGGATGTTTGCGGGGGGGCGGGGGGGTGCTGGGCAGGCTGAGGGTGTGAGCTTTTATGCCCATGTGGCTCAGTTTAGCCAGGTGTGGTTTTCTGCATTCACCTAGTGCTTCTTGCAGATGAAATCTTGCAAAAGGAAACGCAAAAATTCTTTATGCTCAAATTGTTCCTTAGTAGATCAGTGACTTCGGAATAAGTTTACGTTTTCAAAACAAGCATTGTAGTGAACTATGTTTAATTCGATTGAGAATTTTATTTACATCATTTGATATCAGAGAAAATATATCACTTTTACTCTGAGACACTTGCTTGAGAATTCTGATACCCCCAAAATAGTAAAAAGAGTGTATTTCCTAGAAGTCAAAGTTCTGGTTGGAATTCTTCCCCCTCTTTGTACCACAGACATGGGAATTATTCCTTTAGTACACTGCCACTGGGGGTGATTTTTGTGGCTGAACATTTTAATTTAAATATTTATTTATTTTAATGTATATCAGAAATATATAGTACACACTTTTTAAACCTGTTGTTTTATAAATGCTATTGTTTTGGAAAACGGTAAGAGTTCTGGAAAACACTGAGAGTGGTACCCTGCTTCACGTTGGGCCATCTGAAAACAGATTGGGGGTAGTTTCAGGTTGCCCCTGATAGAGGGGCACTACTTACTGGTGATTAAGGGCTGGGGGACAGGAATTCTAACCGCCCTGAAATCCTGTACAAGGATTGTTGTGTCCAAAATACCAATGCTGTCCCCGTGAAAGACTGGTGCGTATTAGATTAAGGAGGAGGAAGGAACAGTAGAGTTGATAATTTGAATAAAAGTGTTGAGTAAAAAATAGTATTTTATGTGTCTTTGGTAAGAATGATGAAAATAGTTTGCAGTTGAGGGAAGTTTGGAAAACACTAGTTGAGGACAAGTAGTAGCGGTGAGCTTCATTTAACAAACCCTGGTGTATAGTGCCACGTGCCGGGCAGTGTTCTCGGTGCCGTACAGATGGTGATTTACTCAGCTGTGGTTAACGGTTCTTGAGGCATTAGCCTAGTCTAGGGTAGCCTCTCACCATTGGCTGCGCAGTGGAATCACACAGAAGAGCTTGTAAAAGTCTGGATGCCCAGGCCACAGAAAAATCAGACTCAGAATCTTTGAAGGTGGGACTGAGGCATCAGTCTTTCTTAATAAGCTCATTAGATTATGCCGATGTGTAGCCAAGGCTGAGAACCACTCGTCTAGGACCATTTGAAAATCACTCTCTTCATAAGAAGAGCTGTAGCAATGGGGCAAATGTTAATTGAAGGCCTACTCTGTGCCACGCTGTCAGGGGCAGATGACCGAGACAGGAAGCTCCACCATCCAAGGGAGTCGGCAGAACGGGAGACAGATTTTTTACAGTCCTGGCTGACAAGTGCTGGTGCTTGAAAGTAGATTCAGAGTGTTTTGGGATCACGGAAGAGAAGGAAACTAATTTTTTTTAAAGAAGACCTCAGGTGCCAAATTTGGAAAATTATTAAACTTGTTATTTTAACTTTCCCTTCCTTACACACTACTTTCATATCTGGCGGGAAAAAAAGCAGCAGGCACTTATAAATTACTATCAGTTTAGCCTTCCTGACCTGCTTGTAGCCCTTGTGCGGTCTAGTTGGAGAATTTGAATTCTGCCTGTAGGTAGCAGGATGATTTTGTCCTGGTGTAGAGCAGGCTCTTTAGTACCTCAGAAAGCGTCCTTGAGCTAATGCTCTTCTGGGAAGAAGTCAGCACAGCTTCACAGAGAGTCTCAGGACTGATGTAAAAGGACCTTTGGAAATAAATCCTTTACATGATGGTTGTAGTCAAATTGATTCTAATATGCTTAATTTAAAAAATACTCATATAGCTTCCATATTGTGATAAATAAATGTTGGATCACATACGTTTTAAAACTTAAGAGTAAAGCAAACATATTTTAAATTACAAGTTTAACTAAAGGCAACTACTCAAGCTACCAGCTTGAGGTACTTAAGTAGATAAAGTTACTAAATAATTTACTTGTTTCCGATGGTAACATTCCTCAACAGCTCTCGATTTATTTAGTGTGGGTTGCCTTACTCTGAGAAAACCTGATTCTCTAGTGGATAGACTTACTTTCAGTTAAGCCTGCGTAGTCCTTACTTAACCATGAATTACTTCCTGGTATAAAAAGCAGGCTTAGCTATTTGTGGTATTTTTGTCTTGCGCCTTTGGCATCCTATGGTGTGAACAAGAGCTGTGCCATCTGTAGTCAAGTGAGATTATTTAAAAAGGGGGGGGGGTTGGGAGTGGGGAGTGAAGTGATTCACTGGAAAATTTCAGCACAGGTTCTTAGGGAACGATAAGGTAACCCTAGAAACATTCTTATTTGGTGCCATATACTGGTGGGTAGTGACAAAAATAAAAAAATTAAGGTACAACTTGTTTCTTAACATTTTGCTATTTTGAAAATTGGAGAGGTACTATGCTAGAAAGGCAGAAAGAATTCCGTGCAGTGTCAATTAGCAGAGCTCTGCAGATGAATGAATAATTTCCCCCTCTCTGACTACAAGTTGCAGTCAGTGAGGTTCCTTTCTAAAATGCAAAACCCACTATTCTCAGGTTTAGAATGTCTGCTTCCTAATGGTTATCTATGTATGATAAACCTCTTTATGCCGAGACGTTTCCTAAGCAGAAGGACCAGTTCCTAGAATCCAGAGTAAGTCTGTGGGGTCTAGATAAGCCATTTCTGAAAGCTGCTGAGTGTAATATATTTTCACTAGTGACACGTATTTGAACCTAAATGTGTTGATTTCCGGGGACTCCCCCAGGGTTCCATTGGAGACTTGCCTGAAACAGTGTCTTCCCCCCCCCCCCCCCTTTTGTGTTCCTTTTCAGAAAGAAGACATAGCTCATCCAGCAAGCCTTCTTTGGCCGTTCCTCCCACTTCAGTATTTTCCTTCTTCCCTTCTCTGTCCAAAAGCAAAGGAGGCAGTGGAAGTGGAAGCAGCCGTTCTTCCAGTGGAGGTGTTCTAAGTGCATCCTCGTTAAGTTCCAAGTTGTTGAAATCGCCCAAAGAGAAACTGCAGCTCAGGGGGAACAGGCCAATGCATCCCATTCAGCAAAATAGAGTCCCCCATGGTAGAATGTGAGTATGGCCCAGAGGGTTCTTAAAGCTCACCTGCCAGAAGTGGAACTGTGTACACAAGTAGCATCTGAGAGTGTACGTGGATAATGTGAAAGAGAGCCCACTTTGGGGAAAATTCAAATATATGTTGTTGTTTCTTTTTGTTTCCCTATTATACCTTGGGAGACTTTATAGAGTCATAATAGCAATAATAATACTTATCTATTGATCCTTTCTTGTGTGCCAGCTATTGAAATTTAGCTAAGTGTATCGTCATTTACTTATCACAACAACCCTTTGAAATAGGTATTGCTGTTATCTCCATTTTCTGGGTAAGGAGAGGGAAGCGTGATAAGATTGAAGAACTCTAGCCACGGGCCCCTCAGGTCGAACAGGCCTGGGGTTCAAATCCCGCCTCTATCACTTCCTAGCTGAGGGGCCTCGGCCAAGGCCCTGTTTCTCTCAGAGTCTAAGATAACGGCCCCTGTGCAGGGTTAGTGGGGGTGGTAGGATTCATGTATTAGACTCAAGCACCTGGCTAGTGTCCGGCCCACAGGAGACCGTAAAGGAACGGATGCTGGTGCCGCCGCTGAGGATGACAGTAGGAATAAAAAGGTGAAGAGATCCCCAGAAGCTGTTCTAGGATTTTCTGGGGCCCGCACAGCAAATAGGGAAGCAGTGCTTCCTCCCACCCCCAGTCTTGGGTTCACATCCAAGCACTGATGAGGGGAGACTGGAGGAAGTTCACACCTCCAGGCGAGGCCTTGACGGGTTTCCCTGGTGGGCCTGTAGGCTGGCCGGCTCTCTGGGGGTCACGTGGGGGAGCAGCCGTGCACTGCCATGGAAACATATCTTGCCCCGTCGCGGCATGCTTCAGCCTTGGTGGCGGGCGGCTTTTCCCTGGCCTGCCTCCCTTTCGGAGGGTATGCCACACATCTCAGGCCCAAGGTCTGATAACCTGGTTAATCTTCGGGCAGCGGCCAGCACCTGCTCTTGCGCACGGACCTTGCCAGCTGGGAGAGGCCGTGGCATCTTGCAGTGTCTCTGCTGCTGTTGGGCTGTTCCAGGTACAGCTGTTTGGTGGTATTTGTCCTGGTTGCTAAGCCCGCAGCCTCTGCTCATCTGTCAGAAGTGCAAGTACAGGAAGCTTGGCTTTCGTTCCTGGAGCTGTCAGAGAGCCAAAGAAAATGCCAGTACAGTGTGTAAGTCATTTGCCCGCTTAACAGCTGTTAGAGCACTGACTCCACTGGGCGAAGTTTATAAAACCTCATCAATCCAAATCTTCTTTATCTGTAGCTGGGCTTTAGACGGGGACCAGGCTAACTGTCAGCTTTGTACCAACATTTGCCACCCAAATGACAGTATCAGTAAGATTCCAGAAAAAAGTCAGTTCTTGGTTAGTGATACAGGTATTCAGTGCTCACCAGCTGAGTGCCAGGCACTTAGAGTCCAGGCTCCTATGGAGAAACCTTCCTTTTTCAGGGACTGGAGAATTACCACGTCAGTGACACATCGTATCCTAATTAAACATTGGTCTTCCTCATTGACAGAGGCAGAGCGCCTCTTCTTGGAGATACATTGTTAGGGACATTTGAGTTCTTCCAAGTCCTTAGTGACATTTCTTGGAAATGTTCTCTAGTTTCAGTTGTTCTTTTCGCTGCTCACTCATTTTACTTTATTTTGGTGGATCATTTCTTAAAAGTGACAGCTCTCAAAAGATATCCTCTAAAGGTCCTGCCACAGTCTTTGGTCCTTTTAGACCTTTTCATATTTTGCTTCTTGCAGGAATTACATTGGGTAACGGGCTCATGTGTAGGCTTGTTCTGGAATGATGATAGACCAGGTAAATTTGATGGTTCCGCTGGAGCTTTCTGCTGCTCCAGAAGGGCTTACAGACTGAGTAAAAGTCTTACTGAGTTTTCTGCGTAGCCCTAACAAATTTTCATAATGTGTACCTTTGGGAGCCTAGCTCTGCACGGTGCACAGGTAGACCCAGGCTCTGCCCTCGTCCCTCTGGCTCACCAGTCACCCTGGGCTGCCAGGGCACTCAGGTGCTGGTGTTCTCACTTCCCCCTACGACAGCATGACGCCCTCTGTCCAAGTGGAAAAGATTCCTCCGAAGATGGATGGCGCACTACTGAAATCTGCGGTAGGGCCAGTCTGTCCTGCTGCTGTGAGTTCCTCAGTCAAGCCTGGCCTTAACTGCCCCTCAATACCAAAGCCAACCTTGCCTTCGCCTGGACAGATTCTGAATGGCAAAGGGCTTCCTGCACCGCCTACGCTGGAGAAGAAGTCAGAAGATAACTCCAATAACAGGAAATTTTTAAATAAGAGGTTATCAGGTAACTTCATATTTTCTCTCAGTATTTCTTTCTGTATTAATTGGGCATTCCTGGGAGAGCAAATCAACTGTTATCTGTAAGTCCTCTTTTTGAAACTGGCCAACTTCAGCTTTAGGATGAAGTTCCTTAAGCAGTGCCTTTGAGCTCTTCATTCTTGGTTTTAAAGTGCACGTGTGTGGGTAGGTGACGTAAAAGTAGCTTTCTAGTGGGGTATTCCTAAATGGAGTAATGAGTAATGCTGCCTTAAACAGTCTCTTTCCTGTCATCTGGTGGCGAGAGTCCCCACTCTCTTAGAGATGTTGTGGCTTTCTAGTGGCGCTCGTTCGTACTTTGTATATTTTATATTTATTGATAATGTGATAGATTTGCTTCAAGTTATAATTGGTCTGAGATAGGAGAATCTCAGATTTCTCCTATTTTATTATTTTCAAAATAAATGAAGCAGCGTTTGAGCCCACTGTAATGTCTGTGTGCTTTTGACAGAAAGGGAGTTTGATCCTGACATCCACTGTGGGGTCATCGATCTCGACACCAAGAAGCCCTGCACCCGGTCTTTGACATGCAAGGTAGGGGGCTCCTGGGCAGAGCCCGATGCTCCAGGAAGCTCGGGGACCTGGGCTGTGCAGCACTGCTCCCCAAGCGTCTCTCACTCACAGGGCATCTGCTCTGAGGATTGTTCTGAATTTTTAAGTGAGGGAATGACTCCGTTTTGATGAAGAACGCCTCAAGTTCAGAAAACGTGGAGCCTGTTGTTACAAACTGCTATCTTAAGAGGGGTTTTGCCTCCAGTGAGCCTTACTGTATCCAGGGGAATGGTGTTTTTTCCTAATCAATCTGTTATTTTTCAAAGCTTTTTAAAATATTTCCTCATAGAAATTTGAGAGGCTCCCCTTTACTGTGGTTTAAATTGTACTGACTTGGAATGAGTCCAGAAATTTCCTTTGCATATATGTGAATATTCTTAAAATGTTTGTGTTATCTCTGGTTCTTCAATTTTACAGCTACTTTAAAAATATCTGTGACTTTGAGATAGCTTTATTTTTTTAGTTCTAAAAAAAAAATACTAGGTACCACATAATCTAATGTATATGTAAAACCCAAGAAAATGTAAAGATTCCCCCTTTCTATCCTGAGTTTTCCTTTGAAATGCCAGTATGCTAGTGAGAAGGCAGTATATTTGCTATAAAATAAGGGTTGACATGGGGTGGCCTCTGGCTTCAGTAGACCCCCTTCATAAATGAGCATAAAGGCTTATGTCCCCAGCCACCCTGCAGAAGGGTTCAAAAAGTATTAAGAATCATTGCCTTGAAGTAATTTTAAAACCCTTGTTTAAAGGAGGAGGTTAAAAATTATAAAAATTAGTGTTGTTCTCTAAAAATTAATAAAATTTTTGATGTATTATTTTAAGTTTTACCAAAGATTATGTTTGAATAAAGAAATTCAGACTCCACTCCAGCCCTAAACAGTAGAGGAACGTTAAAATCTTCAGAAACGGGAAACGTTATTTCTCGGTAGTTCTTACTTTAATTTAAATTTCTAATTTAATTTTAGCGTGTGGATTTTATCTTGCAACAATGGTACTGAATCTTGTGAGGAACCAGGTTGGTCAAAAGCACCTTTAAATACCTAATTTTTAAAGAATTATGGATTCTCTTCCCAGAGGAAAACATATATACACATATATATTCTGAATTTTGCATTTTATTTCAGAGGTAGACGGTCATCCCCACTCCAATTGCACCGTTGAATCTCTAGGTTAAAAACTCCTCAGGACAGATTGCTTTGTTTTATATAATATTAACTGGACACATCGAGTGGTGTGTTGTTTGACAGTAGCCAGTTGAGCTCTGTAGAACCATGTCCTGTTCAGCTGCCCCCGAGGGAACTTGTGAGTGTGTGCCTCAGCCCTGCTCCACGCCGTGTCACACTGCCAACCCCTCTCTGCTCTCTTCCTGCCTACCTGGCTCTCGGAAACATAAATTTCTCAGTATTGTGATAACCTGTGGTCAATGAAGGATGCTTGCTTTACCCAGGGTGCTCTTTTTTAATCATTTGTGAGGCATGCTGGTGAACCAAAAGCTTTATCAACTCCGAATCTGCAAGGAATTTGACCAGCCTTCTTCCTGAACCTTCGTTGGCTTTGTGTCGATCCTGCATTTTTCCCCCATCTTCCTTTTCAAGTCGTGTATGCTCTCCACGTGTCCTGTTAAGGGTGTCATTACCGTCTGTAGCAGGGCGCTAAGCCTGTCTTTGCGTTCGCATGCATCCTCATCCAGGCACGCCGTGAGTTCGGCATAGCGCTGGCAGAACGTGCAGCGTTGTGGCTGGCCTGCCCTTGCACAGAACACCCTTACTTTCTTTCCGTGTCCTGTTTGTCAGTGCTTCTCCCTCTCCTTGGCTCCGCTGCGGCCCGAATCCATTCAGCGGTGAGCTAATAAACACACTGGAATGCTTGACATGCAAGCGGTGGGTCTTGCATGTCAAAGACCCAGCTGAACGTCCCCCACGCTGCTGCCCAGATCTCTCCTGTCTTAGACTGAGGACGTTGTCCGTTCTCTTTGCTGTCAGGGCATCTACTGCTGCCCACTCCTGTCACTCTGTCGTCTGCCTGCCACCCTCACTGTCCCCTCCTCACTTCCTCATCTGTCCAGTGTTCTGTGTCCTCTGTGCCTTCCATGCAAGTAGATTTGGGCTCCTCTCAGGGTAGAAGCATTTACTGCACACATCTGCGGGCACAGACCTCCTTCTGGGCCTCAGAGGATACAGGCTTGAACAAAATCAAGGCGTGGCTCCTACCCTTTTGGGGCTTACAGTCTAATGGAAGAGATGAAGATTAACTTGGTAATGACTCAAGTAACTGTAAAAGTTACCACTGATGGGTAATAAAAAAGAGAGGCCTGTGTAATGACAGCCTTCGCTAGGGGAACTGAGTCAGGGCAGGCTCCTTTGCTGTAGGAATACTGGGCTGAAATCCATATGATTTGTCTGGGCAGAAAGGGGTGGGAGAGGCAGAGGAGACAACCTTTGCGAAGGCTCTGGGACGGGGCAGGACAAACAGCTTAGGGTCTGAAGGGCAGCCAGGAGGCTGCGCAGGAGGAGGAGGCGGCACCTGGTGCCAGAGGAGCAGGGAGCAGGGGTGTCAGAGCGTGCAGCGCCCCGGGCCTCCGTGCAGCTGCTCCTTATCCTGTGCGCCTTGGGCAGCGCCCCACAGAGTTCTGATGGCGAGGAGGGGGCATCAGGGTTGTGGCTGGAAGATTCTTCAGAGCTCAGGGCAAAGGCTATGTACTCTTCAAACCAAGCTGGGAAAACACTGATCGTCTCTGCCTACTTTCTTCACTTGGTCTTCCCGCGCTAGGCACCAGGGGACATGCAAAGGTGAGGAGAGGCTTCTGTATCATCTGTCTGGAGAGACAGGCAGGTGGACCCCCAGTGACGTATATTCGTTTGTTCATTCAACATGTATTGGGGGGCCATTATTTTTATCTGGTTTTTGTTTGGAGCATTTATGGCGTGCCAGGTGCCGTACTAGGTGTTGGTACAGCACTGAACAAAACAAAGGTCCTTGTCTTCACTTAGGGTTACTTTCTTGTGGATATATTACATATTAAAGAAAACCAAGTAAAATCTTAAAAAGAAGCTCAACACATTTTTCTAACGATCTGTGTGCCAGGTTAGATTTTGGGTGAACATAGTTTGCAGTATATGTGGTATGGACGTAGGTTATGTTATTGAACCGCAAAAGGGAATTAGAAGCCTAACTCCCCTTAAAATCCCTTAAATTGTAGCGAACATGTAAGCCTTTAGAGCAATACATTTGTATAATGTGTGTATAATGAACACACAGAAAGTATCATTTGTAGTATTGTTGTAACATAGAAGAGGGAAGGATTTATGTAGATGAACTCATATTTGGGAGGTGTGATTTGGGGCTGCTGTGGTTAGTGGCTCCTTGCATTTTTTTCTTTACAGACGGAGGCCCTAAGCAGTATGGAGTGGTCAGGTTTACTTGATCATTCTTCTTCTCAAGAGTAATTTCAAATTTCTCAACAATGTGACCGTTTTGGGGAGGTCCAAGAGGGAGGGGATCTAGGTATACATATAGCTGATTCACTTCATTGTACAGTAGAAACTAACACAACACTGTAAAGCAGTTATACTCCAATAAAAAAAAAAAGAATGTGACCATTTTTAAATTCTGAGGTTAGACATTGTCTCTGGATCCAAAAATGCTATCCCATTGTCTTGCTTTCCGTAGTGAGTGTCTTTCGATAGGGACTCATGCTGGTTTGCGTCGTTCCCTGTGCACAGCCTGTCTTCTTTTGGCCTCTTACTCTTTAATCCCCCCAGGTCTCCCTCGGCCTGTCTCCAGGATGCTGTGAGCCCTTCTCTCTCTGTGTAGCATTGCCACAGGAATAAAGAAACAGTTGTGTTTAATTTTTACTCTCTGGCAGTTAGTGAAAGAAGACTTTGTGATACGTATTTTATGGAATAAGTGCTTCTTCCCTGTTAACATTCAAAACTCTGAATGGCCCAAAGGGGACTTCTCTAGCGGAGTTGGTAACAGCTCTGATCAATGAATTGTTCCTGTGGCACAAAACACGAGGACCTGTTACCTGTTTGTATCTACTGTTTGCCCCCCAGTTACATACCTGGTGGCACGGTTAACATTTCTTCTTTCTTCTGGTGGAAATTACATCACCAGGTTCTTATACATTTGGAGCCTGGAATTTCTGCTTCTAACTATTAGGGAAAAAAAATCATACTCTTTAAGATTTTTAGCCTATCGGATACTGAGCAGCCTTTGATTAAGCTAATGGTCCAAATTGCTTTTTTATTGGCATTGGTATTTTTTGATGTATGGCAGAAAAGATTATTACTGAGATTCCTCCATTTCTGGTTGTTTGTTTTTGTTGTTGTTGTTTTTGGTCTGTAGACACATTCCTTAACCCAGCGGAGGGCTGTCCAGGGTAGAAGAAAACGATTCGATGTGTTGTTAGCCGAGCACAAAAACAAAACCAGGGAAAAGGAATCGATTCGCCATCCGGACTCTCAGCAACCAACGCAGCCTCTCAGGGACCCGCATCCCACTCCTCCTAGAGCTTCACAGGAGCCACACCAAAACCCTCACGGAGTGATTCCTTCCGAATCGAAGCCTTTCGTAGCTAGTAAACCTAAACCTCACACCCCTAGTCTTCCAAGGTAAGCCACGTCCTCCAGCCCTCCCTCCCTCTTTCAGAGAACAGACGTGCAGACTGTAGAGCCCCGGTGTATCGTGATGTCGAGGACAGACGTCAGGCTCGCTACGAGAAGAGATGTTTTTCTAATGGGGTTTTACTTTAAGAAAAAAAAACGTTCATCACTGAGTTTCAACCAGGGCTGTTTGTGGCCAAATGCAAGCAGCAGAGTAAAGCTAGAATTATCTGTTCTGCCCCTGCTCAGCGTTTGGTGTCTCCTGACCCTGTTGAGTAGGGCTGCAGCCCGGATCCTGCCCGCAAGTTAGTGATGGGAACGTTTCACATGGCTTTGGCAGCCATTTCCCATTCATTTGTCTTGCTTCTTGCAAAACACAGCAGTTGGGATTCTTGCTGGGGACAGGCATTCAGCCTGAGTCTTTACAGCATCCATTTACAACATGTTTTTTCATTCATTCATTTGGGGGCCCAAGTGTGTATTAGTCATTTGAGCTGTGTAGTGAGCAGCAGGTCAGAACTTAGACACATCCCTTGGAGACAGTGATGGTGGGCTGAATATATGTGTGTGCGTGCTTGTATATTTAACCAAGTTGAAGTAAAGGACTTGGTACCCACTTTCCAGAAAGAAGGGAAAAAGAAAGTCATAGAGAACGAGGGTTTTGAGTCTGGGCCGAGGGCTTCTGCTTAGGAATGTGCCAACCCTTGGGTGCTGTTGCTTGATTAACCTTTTACCCTCACGTGTCTTGATTCTTGAAATGGTCACATGAGGGATGGAAGTGCCTCCCTCTTGGAAACCTGAGTGTGCACGTGAGCCTGTCCCCACATGGGCCCCCTGGTTTCCGAACAACACGGTTGGAGGAGTGATCAGAGGAGGTGCCCGAGGATGTGGCCAGGCCCAGGCTGTCGATTCCTTAGCAAGTCCTTTCTTTGGGCAATTTCATTAAAGTTTTTCCATCTATTAAAAAATAGGCTTAAGCCTAGAAACACCAGGCCTTTATGTGTGTTGGAAAAGCACACTGCTGTCCTTGAGTTACATACTCTAGATTACCCACATAAAATGGTAAAGCTACCTTCTTTTATCACCTCCTGTCCCTCTTAGGTTATTTTAGAGCATATTATCAATTACCTCATTGATTGCCTTAGTAACCCAGTTCCAGATGAAATTTGAACAGGAATCAAAGAAAGAATTCTCTTAAATTCCACATGTATTTCGCCTTCTTTGGGGAGAATAGGAGGCGGACGAGGTGGCTATGGAATAGAGAAGTGGTTATAAGTTACTTTGGTTAGACCGGGCAGATAGCTGCATTTGACATCGCGCGGTTCGGGAGAGAGGACCCTTCACTCCCAGGCCCCCTGGATCAGCATCTGTGTCCCTAGTGCTAGTGGTGGAGCCCAGACCTCCCCGGATGGTTTTGGATACATTGTTGTATCTGAGTTAAGGCGGCTGATTCCCAGACATGTGATGTGATCTGATCAGTGCTGCACTTTCTACTCACCAAGGCCTCCAGGCTGTCCTGCTCAGCAAGGTGGGAGTGCCCCCATTGACCCGCCTCCAGTCCATGAATCTCCACACCCTCCCCTGCCTGCCACTGAGCCAGCTTCTCGGTTATCCAGTGAGGAGGGAGAAGGCGATGACAAAGAAGAGTCTGTTGAAAAACTGGACTGTCATTATTCAGGTCATCATCCTCAGCCAGCATCTGTAAGTTCCACATCCGCCCCCGCGCCAACCCTCCCCACGCCGCAGGGACAGGGCACTGCAGGGGGGCGCGCCGGGGACCCGGGCATGCCCTCCGGTCCATGCGGGGCGAGGTCAAGGTGCGAGTGCAGCTCAGAGCAGGGCGCCCCGAGGCAGCATGCACTCGGTCGGGTGCATCTCCTGCTCTTCCCGTTCTCTTCCATGACACTCAGGGCTAGGCATTGTCACACTCGTGCTTCACAGCCCTCGGTCCTCAGTAAGCACCGTCTGTCCTCGCCGCTCCTTCCCGGGCCGCACGCCCTCGGAGTTAGCGAGTCTGAGCGTGTGCTCTCTCTCTCTCGCAGTTTTGCACATTCGGGAGCCGGCAGATTGGAAGAGGCTATTACGTGTTTGACTCCAGGTGGAACCGGCTTCGCTGCGCCCTCAACCTCATGGTGGAGAAGCATCTGAACGCGCAGCTGTGGAAGTGAGTGCCCGTCCCACCGCCTCTGGGGGCGGGTAGCACACCAGGGCTGCATCCTCTTTGTTTCTTATGGAGCTGATTCAATGAAGGTCATGGTCTCTGAGATGAACACGTGGCCTTTGACCAGCCTTGGAGGAAGGGCCCTCATCATTCGTACACTCACTCTTGGAGCAAATGTGTCTTGTTCTCGGTGCTGGGGTTTCAGGCCGAGGGACTCCCAGATGGACGGAGCTCACCTTCTAGGTCGGGGAGAAATGCGAAAGCCAGTCAACAGAACATAGAGATCATAGCTTGTCATAAGGGAGATAACAGAAACGGTAATAACCTGTAGCACTTACTGAGACTACTGTAGGCCAGGCACCTTAGCAAATACAATTTTCACACCTTGCTGTGTCAGGTGGCCTGGATTATTCCTGTTTTACAGATATTGAAACTGAGAAGCAAGGTCACACAGAACGTTAGAGGTGGAGCCAGGGTTTGGACCCACCTAAGAGCTGAGATGGGAAAATAACAGGACGGAGGGATTCATGGAGAGCCCGTCTTAAGGGGCCCTTGAGCTGAGACGAATGGATGAGAAAGAGCAGCCGTGGGGCTGGCGGGGAGGAGTGGGTTCCAGACAAGGAGAACCGTGTGTGCGAAGGTCTTGAGTCAGAAAAGAACGTGGCTTGTTTGAGAAAGAGCAAGAAAGTTCCTGGAACAAGAGGAGATCCGAGAGGTCACATGACGCTGAAATTGATTGAGGGCCCTGAGGAGCTGCCGAGGGTGTTAGGGAAAGGAGCCATTCGCTCTGGTTTACAGTTGAAAGCAAGACGATCGTCTCGTGTGGCCTTAGGCATGCCGTTTCCCCAACGTGATGTTAAGTGGAAGAACAGTTCCGTGGCCCGAAAGGTTTATTAGCTCAGCCTTTCCTGAAGTAAAGTAGTTTTTGTTACTGCAGGACTTCTCAAAGCCTTTAATGGGCACGGTCCATTGTGACTCTCAAAGCAGAGGATATCGTGTATAATGCGGACTGTCTCCCAGGCTCTTTTGACCTGGGAACCTCTTTTAGGGGAGCATCCTGGGGACTAGTGTTTGGTGGAACCTACTTCGGGAAGCACTGAGCTTTGCTAAAGGGGGCTGTCCAATAATAGTCATCCCAAACCCTCCATTTGGGCGTCAGTTACTAGTGCCTCCCTGAGTGGGCTCTGCGAGTACATCTATTTTTGCCTCTCTGCTTTGCTTGCCTGATATAGTCAGAGGAAGCTGTCAGAGACCTCGGGTAGTCCAAAATCCAGAGAACCATCCCCATGGTCGTTAATAGGACTTGCACTTGTTCACGGTGAAGCCCAGCCCCAGAGCAGTGTTACTCTGCTTTGTTTCATGTTTCTTCCTGGTTCTTACTAGATAAGAACCTTTACCAAGGAACAGTGTTCTGAACCAGAGACAGACTTGGGCAGTGGTTTGTTGGGATTCTTTGGGGGGTGGCCTCATATCAGAAAACTTTAAAATGCATGAAATCTCAGCTTCTTACCTGGCGGGACCTGGAGAGCTCGTTGAGCTCACAGAACTATGGGTTTAATGTACTCCTAAGGGTTTAGAAGGGTCCTCAGAATTTTTATCCCCATTATATTGGTAAGTGGTTTATGGCCAGTGGTTTGGGTTGAGAGAGTTTCGGTTCCTAATGGCTTGTGTTGGAGAGGTTTTCTTCTGTGTGCTGTGAGCTTCTGAAGAAGCAGGATCCTGAAGCTGACTCCACTGTCTGTGTCCCTCTGTTCTGACAGAGGCTCACCGCCTCATCCGTCACTTGCGCCCAGTGAGGAGGAAACCGTTCTTTCTGTTGACATGACCTTTGGTTTTGAAAAAGTCAATTCGGCAGAGACAGACGGACCACTCAGTGATGAGCTGGCACACGGCCTGGGGCGGGTAGGGGCTTGCAGAGAGGTGCGGGGCCCGGTGCTTGAGGAGGCCAGTGCTGCCGGCACAGGAGTGGGGGCGCCGGTGCTTCTCACCCAGAAGAGAACTGTTCTCCAGGTGGCATCTTTGAGGCACTCAAGGAAAGTCTTGAAGTCGGCCAGGTCCCATCCTGCTGGCTCAGCCGCAAGTCCTCCCTTCTGCAGAGAGCCCCGGCAGCACTCTCCTCGGCCCCTTATACCCTTTAGTTACTGTGGTTAACTTCGGGATAAGTGGAGGTGCAATTTCAGCCTGGCAGTGAAGTCAGTTATCTTCAGTGTGTGGAGTCTCTGGGCAGCAGTGAAAGTAGACCAGCTCTTCCTCTGGAGCATGGCCACGACCCAAAAGGCCGTTTGCAAGCTCCTGTGAGTTCTGACCGCTGCTTGCGTGCTGTGACTGGGGACCACTATTGCACTTCCCCTACGGAAGGGCTGGGATGGTGATCAAAAGGTTTTGTGGTTTGGGTTTTCCTTTTTCTAATTTAATTTTTTAGATTGATAATAAAGTCACTTGGCTAAAAAAGGAAACATGAATATAAAGAGGCATACAGTGAAAAGTTTTAGTCCCCCTGGCCCCCATACTCCTGTTTTCTACCCACTCCTCACAGACAGAAGCAGTTTTATCCGTTGCTCGCGTTTCTGAGTTCATGTGTGCAAACACAGGTCAATATGACTACCTCTTCTTTTTTTGTCTCTTCTTTATGCAGAAGGTAAGAAATGACTTAAAAGAGCTTTTTTAAGAGAAACCAGTCATGTCATCCAGAGAGGTCCACATCCTTGCCCCTATGGAAGGAAGCCTTTCCTTTTCACAGGATTTGGTTGTAGCAGGCTGGCCCTTAGGCCCGTCTTCCTAAGCCACCTGGTGGCCATGAGAAGCCAGTGCGCCCAGGGAGCCGGAGCCCCTGTGCTGCGTTTCGAGCAGAGCTTCTCACAGGTGCCAGTTGCCCTGGGGATCTTGTTGAGATACACAGCACGATGAAGGAGGTCTGGGGTGAGGCCCAGGGACTCAGCATCTCTAGTAAGCCTCTCAGGTAATGTCAGTGCTTATCCTTCGTGAGTAGCACGGGGATAGAGCCCGGCTTCTCAGCCTTGGCTTCACACTGGAATCTCCTGGAGAGGTTTAGAACTTACTGACGCCTGGACCCCACCCCGAGATTCTGGTGTGGCCCGTCTGGGTGTGGCCTCAACTCCACAGGTGATTCTGACGTGCAGCCGCAGTTGGGAAGCACTGACTTAGGGCCAGAGCCACACTCTTGAGTGGGAGTTTTAAGGCTGGTGCGCACACTTGCAGTTGTTAATTCCGTTTATTAATAGCTATAGTCCTTCTCAAAACGCATGTGGAAAGCCCTTGGGCAGCAGTCTAGGCCAGCGCTCTCACTTGAAGGGTGAGGAGCCCGGCCCCCGCTGGTGCGGCGCCCGGATCAGCCAGAGCTGCCCGTGGAGGCCGGGAGCCGGGCAGTCTTGGCACTTGGCTTCCAGTCAGGCCGTTTGCTGTTTGCCACCTCAGGGTTTATTATGCCATTGGGGTTTCTGAGATTTTGGCGCCATCACATTTTAAAAATCGGAGCTAAAATAAAAGCCGGGGTGGGGGGGGGTCCTCCCTGGTTTGAGTGTTTGAATACATACTTTACCCAAATATTGTAAACAGAACACAGTGTTAGTGCACCGTGACCAGAAGTCCCCCTGAGATTTGGGGGCTTTGTTCCCTTGTACAGGCATTGAGGCCAGTAGCTGGGACCTAGCAGTTGTTAGTAACTAGTTGTGCCCTTCCTTTTCCCTCGTTCGTTCATGAGTTCTCTCAGCGTTTGAGCGCCTTCTGTGTGCCAGGCACCGTGCTGGATGGACAGTGGTAAATCAGCTGTGGATTGCTCCGTCTGCAGAGATGCTAGACAGTGATCATCGGTCCCACGTTAAAACTACCAGACTCTTCCAAAGTCTGGGAACAGGGGGCAGTGCGGGAGCGAAGCGAGTCAGGACGGTCAGGACAGTTTTCCTAAGAAAGTGATGGTGGGCTGAAACAGAAGGGTAAGCAGAAGTTGGGGTGAGAGTGCTGTAGGCGGAAGATACACAGGGTCTCGCTTCACGGCCTGGTCTCGGAACTGAAGGAAGATCAGTAGCCAGGATCATGGAGTTCGGGGTGCCGGACGGGAGGGTGCGGGGTACGTACCTACGGCCGCAGCACCGGTGAGGCACACGGCCTTACAGGCCGTTGTTCTCAGAGCGCAGGAAGGCATTAAGAATCTGAAGGGGAAAAGTGACCCTCTGTGTGGCCCAGCATCTCAGCGCGATCCCTGTGACCAAGGGGTGTGTTGAGTGCCAGAGGTGAAGGGAGTGTCCTGAAAGTTGCCACGAAGGGCAGTGGTGGACGTTGCTCAGGCCCCTCTTCTGTTCCGCAGGAAGATCCCGCCAGTGCCCGGTGCCGCGTCGCCCGTCTCCACACGTGCTCCTCACCGGACGAACTCTGTGCCCACAGCACACTGTGGGGTCAGCCACCTGGCGGCAGCCACCGTGTCCCCCTCCCCGGTCCCGCTCTCGTCCGCCTGCGTCTCCCCCAGTAGCAAGTCGGTACCCGCTCATGGAACCACGCTGAACGCACAGCCCGCCGCCTCCGGGGCCGTGGATCCCGTGGGCAGCATGCAGTCCCGACAGCTGTCCTCCTCCTCGTCCTCCCCCTCCACGCCCTCCGGCCTGTCCTCTGTGCCCTCCTCCCCCATGGCCAGGAAACCTCAGAAGTTGAAATCTAGCAAGTCTTTAAGGCCCAAGGAGTCTTCTGGTAACAGCACTAACTGTCACCACGCGACTAGCAGTGCCGGCAGCGGCGGCTCAGGAAAGAAACGCAAAAACACTTCCCCGCTGTTAGTCCCGCCCCTCTCCTCCTCCTCCTCCTCCTCCTCCTCCTCCTCCTCCTCCTCCTCCTCCTCCTCCTCCTCCTCCTCCTCCTCCTCCTCTTCTTCTCATTCCATGGAGTCTTTTAGGAAAAACTGTGTGGCTCACCCTGGGCCTCCCCACCCCGCGGCGGTAGCCTCTCCCCACGGCGTCGGCCTCAACTGTGTGGCCGGCAGAGCGAACTCGGTGAGCGGCCGGCACGAGCAGCCCGGGCGGGGCGCCCCCGGCGGGAGCCCCGGCGAGTCCATCAAGAGGATGAGCGTGATGGTGAACAGCGGCGACTCCACACTCTCCCTCGGCCCCTTCGTGCACCAGGCTGGCGAGCTGCCCGTCAGCTCTCACGGCGCCTGCTCCCACCCACACACTCCTCTGGACAAGCTCCTAGGCAAGAAAAGAAAGTGCTCGCCTGGCTCGAGCGGCATCAACAGCAGCAGCGGCAGGCCCACCAAGGTGGCCAAACTGCCGGCCGTGAACAACGTCCACGTGAAGCACGCGGGCCCCAGCCCGGGGCCGCCAGGACTGGCAAACAGCTCCCTCCTGCATCAGGTAGGACAGGGCCTGGGAGCCCCATGGGGAGGCCCGTGGCCCCTCCCGTGAGATCTTCCGTCAGCTCGGAGACCTGTGTGGTCGGGTTGGTGGGTTTGCCTAAAAGCCGGTGTCCAGCTTTGCGGGGCCTTTTAAGATAAGGGGGGGGGGGGTTGGTGGCCGGATGGAGGCCAAACAGGCTCCTCCTCTCTGCCTGACTCTGTGATGACCCGGAGGGCGCTCCTGGGTGAGGGGGCCGCGACAAGTGCGTTTCGGCGGCCAGTGCTGCGGACACCGTCGTGCGTGACGGCAGACCCCTCCCGGAGGCCGGCGGGCCGTGTTCCCCGGAGAGCGGTCCTTCGGTGTGTTTTTCTGAAGAAAGCTGGGCTAAAATCAGACTGATCTAGAAAGGGATGATTTAAATTTGAAAGAGACCGTTTAATATTTTTCCCATCAAAGAATTTCAGAATTTTAATTTTCTTGTTAATTCTCTGCCTATTTTTTCTCCTCCCTGTTTTCCAAGGAGGCAGGAAAACAGCATTTACTATGGGCAGAGCAGAAGACTAAAATCTTGTTTAAGTTAACAGATTGAAAAGAAATCTGAACGTGACCCACTTGTAGAGAAGGGCTGTCTGGCCTTCGGATTCCTTTCTGACCGTGGCTTTCTCAGGCGGTGTCTTGTCTTTTCCCCACTCTTCCCCTGCTGCTGTTTCCTCCTGGCCTTCCCTTCTGTGGCCGCTTCCTCCAGCTCCCTTTCTCTTCTGTCCAGGTCCTCTCTCATCTTGTTATTTCATTCAGCAGGATACCTCCTGTCCTTGCTTACAAGCAGGAATTTCAGCGGTGTCACCCCCAGAGCCCTACTTTAAAATGTGAGCCTCTTTTTTGTTTTGTTTTGTTTTGTTTTTTTCCCTTCCTCATCTTCAAAACTGAACTTAAATGCCAGGCTAGAACTTTTCCAGAAAATACCAAGAAGTTTCTTCATGTGATAGAAGTTTCCCTCCAATATCTGTGTGAATTAATACTCAGTGCCAAAGGTATGGGGAAAATAATTATGCACAAATTTAGGTAGCAGCTGCTTCAATTCTTCTCTCTGAGCCACAGATACATATGGGCTATTCGTGTGTTGTTTGGGTCTCTTTGAACAGGGGTTCCTGGACAAGTGAAACCTTCTTGATTTGTAGTTATTCCTTCTAGTTTAATGATAAGCATAAAAACACAGTGCAAACACTGTAAGAATCCATCCCTTAATAACTCCCTTCTGGGTGTAGTTTCCTGATTCACATGAATCCCGGGAGGGATGTCCCACTGCCTCGGGATGCCCACGCCAGTGTCACTGAGTGCGCCGTCTTCACGCAGACGCCGCTGCGGACCTTACTGCCCGCCAGTGTCAGAAGGCGAGGAAGAGGCCGGGTGGGTGCAGCAGAGAGTGACAGTGTCTGTGGGGAATGGGGGAGTGGGAGTCTCGTCTACACAGAGCAGCTGCTCCCAGAAGCTTGTTACCAATTTCAAAGAGAAACTGCTGATCTGGACTTGCGTGAGAAATTTGACCATTTTCTAAAGCTCTGTAGTCTTTCGTTTTGTTTTGATCTGGTGAAGCCCACACGTTTGCCAGCGAAGTTTGGCTCATGAGCTGCCAGTTTGCCACCTCTGATTTCCACCGTCTAGGCGGGGACCGTGTCCCACTAGGACAAACAGCGTAAGTTTGGGTTCTTAAAAGCAGTTTCATGTTAAGTTTGTATTTGAGAAAGATCTCCTCTGCAGTGGCATATTTTCTATTATGCTGCACAAATTCTAGGGGGGCCCATGGCTACAGATCAGAGGATGGATGAACCCCCAAGATGTTGCGTATTTTTACGTCTGTGATCATTTATCTGCAAGAGGGATCCTGTAGCTTTCTTCAGACTATCAAAGGGACCCATGACTCCAAAATGCTGTAAAGAAGGCTGCTTCTTAGACCAGTAGGGACCTGAGCTCGCTGTTCTCCGTGGAGCTGATTTTAAAGCAGAGATAACTGAACTGGTTGGAATCCCCTCAACAGCGGAATCAGTGCGACCTGCTGGGGAGCCTAGGAGATGGGGCTGGGTGCGAGCCCAGCCCCCGAGTTGATTCGTGGGCTCTGCCACCGAGGACCTAAAAATAGCTCACTGTGGGACTGTGAAGGCCGGAGTCCCCTCTCCCCGCCTCAGCACGGCCTTGGGTGTGAGTTTTCACACCTGTGTGGTGGCCCATTTGACCTTGTTCACGTCTCAGTTGACAACCTGGAATACCTTCAAGGAAACAGCATCAGTAAATAGAACCAAAAGGCAAACATGTGAGCCTTTTCTCTAAGCTAGAAATCCAGGCTGTGTCTCTTCTGGACAGTTTTCTAGAAGCCAGTCTTTTAGAAGGATTGTGCCCCAGGGCACAGAAAGCTTTTGAAAGCTAAAGCCAAGTTCTAGAGCTGCCTGCTCCTGGCATCGCCCAGTTGGTGGAGACGCAGTGGCCTCGGGAATACCTTGTTTAGAAATCAGGGCGGGGCCGTGTACAGCCACTTACTTACCTTTCGTTGTCTCCCCACCCCCTCTTTTTTGAAAGCCAAAGGCACGTCCCTGACAGCTGAAAATAGCACGGGGAGGAATAATCTGGACACTTTTGACGACAAGTTACACCTCCACTCAGCACTCTGGACTCCACGATGCCTTTGAGTCTGTTTTCCCAACCTCCTGTGGGCCTCGAGGGTAGAAATCTGCCGGGCTGTTGTTTTAACGAGGATGTCCCTGAAGCTTTGTCTGTAGCAGTGAGTACTCGTAAAGGACACTGGATCAAGTCCAGCCACCGAATTGCTTTTATCAGTGTTAGAGTGGTCTGGACTACTTGCTACAATCTGTGAGAAGTTCCTGTCTCGTTGTTGAACCTGTAGTATTTCACGGAGCCACTCTTGGAGGAGGTTGGCTGGCGAGAGTGTCTTGGCAAGAGCGTGACTGTAGACTTTTCTCCCTCCCTCCTCTCCCTGCCTAGTTCTTTCCTCACCCTGTCGTGTGTAGGTCCCTCTCCAGCAGTCAGGCGCCTTAACTGGAGACACCTCCCAGGGGCGAGCAGAGCTGCACCCCAAGCAGCCCTCTGGAGTAAGGGGGTCTGCAGCTAGGTTTTTATAGCAGGTGCCGGGAATGGAATATGGACGTCAGTGAGAGGCACCGTGACAAAAGAGCCTGTGTTTTTGCCCAGCCTTTTGCAAGTAATTTGGGATCAGAAGCCGTCAGAAGTTTCTAATGTACAAACTGGTTTAAAGCCATTGATGGCCAGAGAGCAAGTATACACCAGTTTAGAGGCTTACTTTTCATGGTACAAAAGCAATTCTGTGTGATTTTTTTTTTTTTAAAGAAAATGCAAATGCAAACAATTTTGATAATGGAAAGCCAAATTCTGGTGGGTGGGGAGGTAGACAGAAATCACTATGGGGGAAAATTTTCCAAGATTTCCAAAGAGATTGAATTTTTTTTAACTTTTGTTTTCATGTTAAACAGTATACAATTAGGTTGGTTGTCCTGCCCAGTCTCCTGTTTTTAAAAATTGCCTTTGTAACGTGAAATAGTTGGGAAGCAGCAGACTCTGTCGTTCACCAAGTCATTGATATACTTAAATGTTTCCAAGGCACTCGGTGCATTACCCGCAACCTCTTCTTTGGATACTGTCCTGGGACTAAGTGTAAATTTCCGCTTGGAGCACGCCCCATATTGTGTGTATCTGCACACCCCTTCCTGCCACTACACATGTTTATGTGGATGCAGTTGGGATGGGGAGCAGGCACCCAGGGAGGGGCGTTGGTGACTGTGAACACCTGCCCATGCGGCGATGACGGGATGCATGCGTAGTGTCTCCCAGTCACACCTCCTTTCTGGGGATTTACGCCTGCCATCTCACGGAGAGTTTCAGAGACCCTCCAGGATAGTGTTTCTAGAACCCCACCCCAAAAGGAAGAGCTTGATAGGTTAAGACGTCATTGATTGAGAAGGTGTCATTGAATTTGAGGGGATGAGCTGGAGCCCTTTAACAGATGATTCCACCACCACAGCTCCTGAAAGGAGAGCCAGGCACTTTTGCTTAGAAGAACACACAAAGCTGCCGAACACAGGGTAAATTTCCCAAGGTTCTGATCCTGGCCCTGGGCGGGGCTGGGACAGAGCCAGTCAGTGCATCCGTTTTCCTTGCAATTCTTGGGTTACAAACTTCAGTTTCAGGGAATTTTAAGTCAACAACAGGTAGAATGAATAAATACTTGGTTACCAGCCTAATAATGTGAATTGCTACAGAACTATTCTTATTATGTAAGGTAACAAAAACTTTATTCAGATACTTTAGCTATAAATTGATGTAAAATATTGATTTTCTTTTTAAAGGAAGGGGAGAACAGTATCTTGTTCACCTATTATGCAATCAGTCAGTAAATGTTTTAAAAATGATACTGTAAGAGAGCTTGTAAGAAGAAAGCACGGATGGGCCAGTTTGGTGTCATTAGGAGAGGTCAGTCTGGTTGTTCATCCCAGGAGATGGAGAGAAGGAGGTAAGAGGGAATCAGAACGTACTTAGTTGATTCCTTGGTGACAAGTGCAATGGGGTATGGGTAGAATTTATTTTCAGAGCCAAGGGGACTTGATGGTTATAAATAAAGTTGCTTTTAGTGATGGAATTTATAGACAGATCATGTTGTTCTGAAAGATGTGAATAGGATCCACGATAGCAGGTTGATGCAGAATAATGTAGATATTTAGATTAGCGAGTCTTGATCATTTGATTTCTTAGACTGAGGTTTTAATTGAAATTTCATTATTGTCTCCCGGTAGTACACAGAGCATCGGGGTTAGGAAATTAGCCATTTTGGATTTCTGCCTGCCACAAACAGACCTAAACAGTGCTATTAAATTTTAGACTGTTGTTCAAATATTGTATTTTCTCCTACAACTACTTTTTATTATGATGAACAATTAAGACCATTTAAAACACGGGAGTACAAGTATTTTTTTGAATTAAATTAACTTGCAAAAACCAAATTTGCAGTGGTTGGGTTGTTTCTAGACAGACTTTGGTATCAATTTAAAACCAAGATAATTTTTATATTCTTTCCAATAGAATTTCATGACAACTCCTGCAGTTTTCTTAACCTACAAAAAAAAAAAAAATGCTGCAATGATGAACAAAGAATTATACAAAACCTACTTTTGTATCTTTATTTTGGAATTTCTTGTTCTATTATAAATATGGAAGTATCCCTATTTGAGAAGACATATTTTGTTAAAAATGAATTGTACATATTTAAATATGTATTTTTGCACAGGTCTTTTTTTCGGATATCCTGTTTTGGTACAATTGAGATCATCTAGTATTTATTTATTAATTAATAAAAGTAAATACCTTTTTATAATTTGAAGTGGTTCACTGCCAAGCCAATAGTTCTAGAACCTGCCTCCTTTACGGTTTAAGGGATGCCTCTGTTCTGTGAAAGTCTTTTGTCCCTTTCAGTGTCTCGGGAGTGGATTCATACAGATGAAGTGGGCATTGTTTGCTTCTCCCTAGTTGCCTGATTTCCCAATAGACTACATGTAATAAGTGACACACTGCTTTTCTTTTGTTAGTGTTTTATGTGTGAGAGAGTGTGTGTGTGTGCACGTGCGTGCACGCGTGTGTGTGTGTGTGCGCCCTGAGCACATGTGTGTTAGTATGTGATGTGATTAAAACTAATGGGGAAAAAAAAACAAAAAAAAACTGAAAGTGCCTGAACCTAGTTTTAAGCTTAGACAGATACTTTAAAAAGACTTGAATGTTCAGTTGAACTTTTGGAGTTTGCTTTTTCCACCTAAATATTGTTACTAAAATTTTAGGGGAGGAGTTGAAAACCACCAAATGCTGGTAATTTTATAAGGTATTTTAAAATTAAGACCTTTTGGTTCACAGGAATTCAACTGGTGATGGATTGCCCGGTGGCACCAAGGGTTACAAATCTTCTTGTCAGCCAGCAACTTACACAATGTGTCTGTTTTGTTATTCACTGGTGAAATGCAGAGTTTAAGATAGAATATTTAAAATATTTTGTATTCCAAAAATATAATACAAAGTACCTCTGAGAACATTGAAAAAAATGTATAATTTGAAAAATGTAACTTATAAAGGCAGCTGTCTTCCTGCGAGAGTTCTGTTGCCAAGGAATTTCTTAATATCTCCCATTCTGTCCTGCGGGGGAAAAAGTTGGGCTTTGGAAAATGATTGTTAAAAGTTTCATTGTTTAGCAGAAAATAATCATTTTTACATTTTGTGCAAAACCTTTTACATTTTCAGATCATTTAAATGAGCGCTACATACTGTCAGTGTGAATGAATGTAGGGCCTTGAAAGCATTTTGCTGTGTTTTTTTTTTTGTTTGTTTGTTTTCTGTTTTTGAGCTTGGTTATAAAAGCAATCTCCTGTGTTAAAATGTGTGAATAGGTTGATCATTTGTACACATAATCAAGAGCATCTCAGCTGGACTTTGTGTTGGCTGCTGTATAGAACATGAACAAATGTCAAGGGATAGAAAATTACTTTGGATATTTAAAAGAGAAGAAATATATAGTCTATTTGTTTTGTAACAAGTTCTGTAAATAAAATAATTTATACTATTTATAAGAAAAAGTTGTGCTTTGCTTTATGAGAAATTAGTTTGTGGAGCAAACATGTTAACGGGCAATAAAACCAGGATTTCTCAATAAACAAGGTTGGCTGCATGGAATATTTTACATGTTTCTGCCTCGTTGTGATACTAAACCCTTTTCGATCTAGTCTGACTTTTCTTCATTTGTAGCATCAGACACCCTTATGAAGCTCAGCTTCCCTTCCATACCACCTAAAAACTTCTAAGGGCTTAGGATGTTTCTGTTCTTGGGCACAAAGGTTTGCCTTGGGTAAATTAATAACCGGGTAAACAGTGAACACTACTGTATTCTTGCCCTGTAGGTTTGTCAACAAAGGGAAGTTGATAGATTGAGAAATACATTCTGTTTGTACTGTTTGATGGCATATGGTCAGTTTTCGTTAGAGGTAAGTTTTTTGTGTGTTTTAAAAAATTTTTATTTTATATTAGAGTATAATTAACAATGTGTTAGTTTCAGGTATACAGCAAAGTGATTCAGTTACACAAGTATCTGTTGTTTTTCAGATTCTTTTCCCATTTAAGTTATTACAGAATGCTGAGGAGAGAGGTAAGTTTTTAATCCAGAGCTGGTCTGGTTTCTTCCTTGCTTTTACAGACCTCCCTCACTGGCAGTACATTTTGATATTAGGCACAGCATAATCTTTCATCTCTAGAAATTTGGCCGGTTTTACCATTTGCAAATCACTCTTATCAATTACAAATTATTTTTGTTGCTTAAAACAATGAAGGAAGCAACGGATTTGTGTACTGGAGCAAAGGTGCATATACATTACAGGAAGGAGTGAGTCTGGCTTCAGTCCCCACTGCCCTGCCCCTTGGACTTCCGTTCAGTCCTTAGATCAGCTGACTGCTCAAACTCATTCTTAATAAGTTCCCTGTGGATAACTCCTTTCACTTTGGATGTCCTCCTTAACCTTCACTCAAGGAAAAGGTTCAATCACTCAATCCCTTTACACTTTTTACTTCCGCTCTCTTGCAGATAACCTGGACCTGGACAGCAGGAGGCTATCCCAGTTCACGGAATGGGGGCTGGCAGTTTTGGATGCTAGCCTGTGGGAAGTGACCAGCAGAAAGGCAGGGTGAGGCCATTCTAGGCAGAGGGAGCACGCTGGGCTGACACAGGTGTGAAGAAATGCAGACTGGAGGACAGTTCTGGGTGAAGCTTGCTGGAAGGGAGGGGCGGACAGGGTGGGAGAAGTTGGCACCAGATGGTCAAGGACCTTAAATGTCACGGGGCCTTCATCCTCAGGAACATGCAGTTTAACCAGATGTAACTGTCAGAGCCCAGAGGTTTTCATGGTCCCGTCCCAGCACATGCAGAAATAATAGTCGTTCAGATCTTTACTGGTGACTCTGGCAAATCAAAGAAGCACCTAAATCTCTGTCCCTTTTTCTCGCATTTTCACTCTGGCCTCAAACTCTGTCTTTAGCCCCTACCCGCAACCCCCAAGTCGTCATCACAGAGCTCTCCCCTACATCAAGCCTAAGGTCCTCCCCTTTCGTACTCCACTTTCTGCTCTCTCAGTCCTCCCTTTCTCATAAGAAACTCTTGCTCCTGTTGCTAGTGGGACTGAAACGAGTCTTTCGCCTGGTAAGGCTGTGATTCTTGCACCTGTTATCTTCACTTTCCATAATCGGAGCTCATGGAACAAAGGTGGCACTGGCAGAGGATCTTTTCCAGGGGAGGGTGAGACCATCAGCCAAAGAGAAAGTTTTCGGGGGAAGGGGAGAATCTAACACTTATAATTTAATAATTTCTTAAAATCCCCATCACGTAGGGCCCTCCAATAAATGTGGAAGACAGAATGGACAGGTGAGAACCTTGGGACAAAAATCATTCATAAAGCTGTTGCAGTGATCCAGGTAAGAGCTATTAAGTTTCCAAACTAAGGCAGTGACCATGTGGATAAAGTGGGGACGGATTCCAGAGATCTCTTAAAGGTAGAACCAATAGAACTTGAGGTCTCATTGAACGTTCAAGGGAAGATTGAGTCTAAGATAACTTTAGAGATTTCTAGCTTGGCCAAACTGATTGAGGAGCCTTAACATGAAATACATGGTATGGCGATAGAGAAGGGAAAACATACTATAATGAATTTGAGTTGCCCATGGGAAATTCAAGTGTAGTACCCAGTGGCTATTTGTGTAGTCTGGAGCTTATGAGAGAGGTTTGAGCCTAAATAGAATTGGAGGGTTGTCTTTCACTGGGAGTGGATGAGTTCACCTAGGAAAATAGGTAACTATCTGGCTTATTATTAGTTAAAATAATACTCATCAAGTTGAAGGCCTAATGTGCCAGATACAGTACCAAGCACTTTATCTGCCTTCTCTCTCACAGAGCCCTGAACAGAGTTGGTAGTTTGATCCTAATCATACTGATGAGGAGCTTCTAAAAAGGTAGGTGTCTTGCCTAAGGTCCCACAATGAGTTAGGGGTATTGCCAGGCTTTGAACTCAGGTCTGTCAGATCAGTGGTTCTTAAATCTTTTTTTCTTTTTTTCCTTCCTTCCATAGATTCTCAGAATCACATGAAAGAAATCATAGGTTCTCTCTGACAGAGGCACAGGCACCCCACATTTTATGTTCCATTTCCAGGATTTCACAAACTTGAAGCCCATGCTCCATGGCCCAGAGAGAGAAGGCAGCCGAAGACGAAACCCTGGAGAAGAGAGTATTGTGGTAAAGACAGAAGGAGAAGCGGTACTAAAGAGTAGAAAATTAGATCAGGGAAGGCAGAGAAGGATGAAGTTGAGTTGGTTGAGTTAGAAGTTCAGACAGTTGACTCTGTCTTAATTATCAACCCATCAACCCACTTAGGTATTTTTTTTCTTCTGCTTCTTTCTCCAGGATAACTGGAATCGGTATTGAGATGAAAAGTTAGAAGAACCTGGGCAGGGAGATTGCCAAAGAATTAAAAAGTATGAGTGTGGCTAAGTGATGGCCTTGCCTGCATTTTCAAGGAAGAACTGGAAGCTGCCATGTAAGTCCATGCTGGCCCCCTAGTGATGTTGTATTTGCAATTTCCCTCTTGTTACGTCTTACGACCGTCCTTCCAGGTAACTTGTCTGTGATCAGACCAGTTAAGTGATCTGTTCAGAGTTACAGAGCAAAGTCCATGTTCAGTTTGATATGGCCAGCAATGAAGAAGGACTATGTACAAGGCCGATCCAGAGTTATGACGGTGGCACAGCACTTGTAGGACTAGATCAGGATAGGAATAGGATCATAGAGTCCGAGGGGCACTCCAGGTTTCAGTTTCAAAAGCAGAGCTGTTCAGAGGTGCTTGTGATCCCTGGGTCCTGGGTGAGCCCGTGGCAGTGGGTGGAAGTGGCGTGGAGGAAAAGAGCGCTGGAGTTAAGGCCAGGGAACTAGGCTGTCGCTGTGCACGTTGTCCATTTCAGAGTCGGTAGGGTTGAGAGGAAGACAGAGCCGGCTGCTCAGGTCTGGAGTGGAGGAGACATGGTAACTTACAGTTCTGAGGGCAGTGAGCACCGTGGGTTGGTGGTATTGCTGGGTGGTGAGCAGCTTCAAAGAAAAGGTATTTTGAATGAGGGTGGAAACATAATGGCCAGGAGAGAGAGCCAGGGAGTAGGAAACAGTGGGCTTCATCTTGGCCCCAAGTTCCTGAGGTGTAGATGAAAGAAAAGCCTCTAAGCCAGAGCACGTCAAGAAAAGTAGAGTCCTCCAAAACCAAGTGTAGAGTTTTACCAGTGTTGATAATCCACTAATTGCAGATACACTCTGGAAAAGCAGGTCTCTGATAACTTCTAAGAGAGGGTTAGTACCGTTGTCAGGACGCCACCTACTGGTAGTCTTGACTAAGTGGTCCCTTCCCCAGGGCAGTGTCAGGGTTTATGATATGTAGTTGCCGGACAGGAGGTTGATCATTCACTGACAAGTTGTACCTTTTATTTCTTACATCCAGTCTGCACAGGGAAAATTATGCCACTACAGGAGATTTCCGAATGACAAGAGGTAACCCCCCCCCCCCCCCCCGCCCTTGACCGTACCCTTCAAGGTTATTATAATGGCCTGGACCAAACTGACCCACATTCTTGATACCCTTTGTAGGTCTTCAGAAACAGAATAATGCAAAATGGCTTTGAAACCAAAACCAGTGATTATTAGAGCCTTTCATGTTTTCCAGACAGGCATGTAACTTCACTTCCCCCATAGCCGTTGTGGAGATGTGACGTTTGTTACTAACAAGTACAGATTTGTGTAGAATTAGGAGGATGAAGGATTATCACAGCCCCTCTCCCTTTTTTCCCCCGTAATCAGGGGGACAGATGTCAAGTATCAGCTATTAATCTTCAAAAACAGGTTTCAGACAGCACCAGGGATTAATTTAGAATTAATTACACAATTGATTCGTTAATGGTCAGTAACCTTCCATCCATCAATTACTATTAATGCCTGGTCAGGTTACTGAAGACTACCTGTGTGCAGTCACGAAACGTTAAGTGTGCTGCAGTGTGTGTGCTCCGTGAACAAATGCGGTAGGTTGTCCTTGCAGCCACTGGGTTAGGTAAAAGTCAGGTGCAGACACTTAATAACAAAAATGCTTGTAGACAGTATTTCCACTCCTAAAAGACTGCTAGTAAATGAAAAATTGATCTATTTTTTCTAATGTAGGAAATAGATTACCAAAATTTGACAAAGCTTATAAATACTTATCTCACTGGATAAATTTGATACACAGGTGTTATTGAAACAAGAAATCAGTATGGTGGTTTTAGAGAATAATGACAAAATCGTTCATCCCAGTGACTTCATTTTGTACTTGAATAGTGTATTATGAGTGAGACTAGGGTTGCTAAAAGAGACGGGTTGCTAAAAGTGACAGGTTGCCAACTTCGATCAGTACTTTTGAAAAGGGACTAAACAAACACAGCGAAAGTGTTTTAGCGCTATATCACTTAGCAAATAAAACTATCATTTGATGATAATCTTATTTTCATATTGTGATATGTGTGCCCTTCATGGCTAAAACCAGAAAATTAAGACTTTAATTCTTTGGATGGATTCTCCTAGGTGATTAACGGAGGCTGCTGATCATCAACCCCAGGTGTACGACATGGGGGTAGAACCAGGACAGCAAACTCAAATGGCAGTGGAGACAGGCAGGTGCTGTAAGGTAACAAACAGGGCAGGCCGGGTGAACCGGGCCTGCTGGAGGAGATGTGCTAGCCATTCGGCTGGACTGGAAATGGGAGCTCAGAGTTAACCTGATCTGTCCATTTTTCCAGAGAAGCTAGATGAGAGGTGATTTTTGAATTTTCTTTCAATTTTTAGATGGCAACCATACATCTTTTTTTCTTAAAAACGTATGGGGGTCAGGGGGCCGATGACAGTTGCAGCCCATCGGTGACCAGTTTGCAGCTTGGTAGCTTCAGGAAGCCTCCTTTGGCGTCCTGACTTGCTTTGGGTTTCTGAACCTTTTGTATCCGCAATTGTGAGAAATACAGGCCTGGACCTAAAACTTCCTCGACGAGCCTTTTATCAAGATTTGAAATACTGCCACTGGTCAAAAAGCAGAGAACCAAGGTTTGAAATTAGCATTCTACGTAGTCTTACTACGTAACACACGTAAGTGAAAAACATCAGTGAGATGGTCAAATACAAAAAAATTCTCCGTTTTTCCCATAAAACATGGCTTAGATGGCCCAATTTATTAATTTTATGTGACAGCTTTCTACCAACACTCATGGTAATTAATGTGCATATGTTATAGTTTGTAATGTTTTCATATAAATGAACCTCATAATGAGCCTGGTTTTCTCCTCCATTTTACAGCTGAGGAAATAGGCTGAAGGAAGTAATTTCTCCCAGCATCAGAGAGCCAGCATGAGGAGAGCTGGGATCAGAATTTGGTTTTCCAGCTGCAGTGTCCAGTGCTCATTTCTCCTATACCATATGGCCACATTAAAAAGAAATGTGTTAGGTTCCAATTTTATTTTCACTTCCAAACTGATACTCTGAAGCTAACACAGAGACTCTGATTTTGTATTAAAAAATACATATGCATAGGACTAAATATAGAGAATATTCATCAAAATATTAATGGGTGTTATTACCTCTGCAGGGTAGAATGACAAGGCAAGTCGACTTTAGTATCCTGAATTTCTTTTGCAATGAGCATATTCTCTTTCAGGAAAAGAAAGGAAAAACTGGACTCCTTCACCTCAGAACTGTATTGTTTACTCATCATGAAGCAGTTTACTCACCTGGACCTTTATCTGCAGTCTTAGAGTTTTCAGCTTCCCCATCTAGCACTGGGAGTGAAGAACATTTCTTGTTTCTTTTAGCATCTCTTACCTGTTATCCTCATCTAATTTTAGGCTGGTGGGGCTAAAATGGTAAAACAAACAAAAAAGCCGGGAAGGGGGGAATGGAGTGTTCTGTGGCTTTTTGCTCTCTTCTAGGTCAACACTCAATCTAAGCCTCGACTGAAAAGCCGTGGTTG
Source organism: Balaenoptera acutorostrata (assembly GCF_949987535.1). NCBI lineage: Eukaryota > Metazoa > Chordata > Mammalia > Artiodactyla > Balaenopteridae > Balaenoptera > Balaenoptera acutorostrata. The sequence goes on along the minus strand of NC_080073.1, from coordinate 26,364,657 downwards.
CTGTGTGTGATCACATCAGTCCAGGTGGTTTTTAGAGGTGGGAGTTGAGGGAACGAGTTATTTTAAGAAACTGACATTTTAATCCTACTTCTTCCCCTCTAGCATGAACTGCAATGCGATAACTGGCTGAAAACAGAGCCCTAATTTTTAAATGGGCACAGGGAACACAGTAAGTTCTCAATGACCATATATGTTGGATTTAACAGCACTGATTTTCAGGGTTGTGGGTTTTGTAAGGGTACTTATATTACCAATTGCTTCAAGAAATTACAGTGATCATTGTGAATAAGGTTTTATAAATAAGCATTTTTAGAAATTCGGCATTTTAATAGTCCACAGCACCTGCAGGAAGCTCCTGTCAGAGCACAGCTCTGGTCCCTCTTTCAGTACAGTACTGATGACTGCCACTGTCTTGACTTTCAAGGCAGTGCTTCTAATATTTTGCCATTAAGTACCTCATTTGCAAGAGGGCTTTGCTTTCCCAACCTGTTATTACTCGTAGTTTTACTCAAGTTTTTAATGAAGAATGTATGTTTGTTTCAAGTTATTTTCAACAGATTATCCACTGAGATCATGTGTTTTCTCCTCTAATATGTTAATGAATCATTCCCATCAGCATGTAAACATGCTCTTAAAAAAATGAATCAAAACTTCATACTTCTCTCCCCTTCCTTTTACAGTAAAATGCCACTTCCCATTCTCTTTTTAACTCAGCTCTACCAAAACTGCTCTTGTCAAGGTCACCATTCAGCAAATCCGGCTGCCTCTGCAGTTTATTCCACCACTCCCCAGCGTCCCTGCAGCTCAGGGCCATGGTGACACTTAAAAGGTAAGTCAAATTGGGCCGTTCCTCTGCTGAAAACCTCCAGCTACTTTCTTCCCCTCGATAATTGCTCTCGTGGTCGGTCTCTCCTTTTTCTGTAAGTAAGTACCACCGTACTAGAGAGGCCTTCTGTGACACCCTATAGCAGAGAGTTCTCATGCCCTATCAATCACCTATATCTGGTTTTGTATTTTCTTCCTTCCTAGCACTTCTCCCCATCTAAGTAAGTTTATAATTGGGAAAAAAAGATTCCCTTGGCCAATATAGCTAAAATCTTCAGTGAGACTGGCTTTGGCAGATTCTAGAATCTAGGGTTATGGTAGCCTCCAAAAAAAGGAGTAACTTCCTATCTTCTGTAGATACTTGTTTCAGAGGGAAAGCTTATGATACACTGCATTTCTCATCTGTTCTATGTACTAAGCACTGTGTTTAATTATACAGCATGTTCTCTTCGTAAAATTCAGAAGGCTTAAAGGTAAGAGATGACATGCATGATCCCCTATTTTACTGAAGAGGCAGAGTCAGGATTTGAACTCAAGTAAAGTACTGTAGTCTCTGTAACCACTTACCATAAACCAGAGACGTTCAAATGACGCAAATGTGACATTATTTTAACCTTACTGGACCCCATCCTTAGAGAGAGATGTCAAAAAAAGTAAATTGAAAGAAACAACGCAGTATTTATTTTATACAGTTCAACTGGGCACAAAGTAAAGTAAGCACCTCTACAGGAAATCCTTTGTGTGTGAGGTTTTTTTTTTTTTTTTTTTTTTTTACATATTAATTACTCTGGATAGTTTTTGAACTCTGTTTAATAGCAGGTCTCCTTTCTTGATAGTTTCTTGGTACTGCCAGTTCTTGCTATCAGGTCTATAAATAAATTGAAGAAAAAAATGAATTATTTACCAGTCACATTACTCCATAACAATAGTTGACCTACTTTAAAAAGAAGGCACTCTTCTTTTAAGAGTGCCCTTTATTCTGTGCAGTATTACAAATGATACACAAACTTGAGTACCTGTTCGTTTCCACTATTTCATTCACTTTATCTATTTTGCAGTGTAGCCTCCCAGCAGCAATAAATCTGGAGAGTTCCCTAATTGAGAGAGAAGGGGAAAAAAAGCCTTTAGCATTACCCTTAGTTAGCCTTATAGAGAATTCTTAGAAAAATAAACTGCACTAAATAAACACATGATTTGTCTGTCGTCCAAGGTAACATTTTGATGCCCAGTAGTTGAGAGGATGGTCTCCGGTGTACTGCAGGTGTCTTATCTACCAGAATTAACGTGACCCTACAAGTGCCTATTCATATGAAGCATAGGTGTCAAAGAATGAAGCCATCCACAGCTACAGTAAGTGCTCAGGAAGAAACCTGAAGGGGTTAGAAAAATTAAATAAACATAAGGAGGAAAATAATGAGCTTTACTTGGGGTGGGGGGAAACCTGATGAAACCGTCCAGTTTCCTTCTACTTAACCTTTCCGGAGCAGGGAACTCTAAGGATTTTCAAAATCCTTCAGAGGACAGAGGGAAGGAAAGCTTTCAAATTATTTTTAAGACGGAATAATGTGCCACAATAAATTCGGATTAGGAATGTGAAAAAAGGCATTTGAGTATATCCCGTCACAACCCAAACCCCCTAATTTAAGACAGTTACTTAAACAACAGAGCCACACACCCCGCTCCACAGCAGCATTAGCAGTGGAACCCTCCATCCAGGTCTACCACCACGTGACACGCAGAAGAAAGGAAATGCTCAGAAATGCACTAGAGCTACGTGAAGACAGCTCTCCAATGCTGCCAAAGAGAATAAACGGAAAGCTGACTCCTTTAAAATAATCCATTTATAATAGAATTATGTTAAATTTGGAGATTAATTAGGGGGAGTCCTCCTAATTAAGAAAAATCTGATTCCAAATAAATAAAAATGTGACAGATTACTGTCACAGAGACTAGCACAAACTCCAAATCTTAAGAACCAAATCTCAAATGAAAGTGCCATTTCAGGTCAGTGGGGAAAGGTTGGCTTATGGAATGGTGTTGAGGCAGCCTAATTATCACAAATCCCAGAAACCATGTAAGGAAAAAACAATAAACTCGATTATGTAAAGAGAATTTCTACACAGCAAAATACTACCAAAATCAAGTCCAAAACCAAATGAAAATGTGGCTAAAAGATGTTTGCAGTATGTCATTGCCACTGGTCAGTCAGTGGTGAAAGCCCCACTATTCCTTTTCAATAAGGAAATGTTCAATTTTGGAAAATCTGGTGATGGGCTGGAAAGATGAGGAAGTTATGCTACTGAAGATTTTAAGCTAGAGGTTATCTTAAAAATAGCAAGAACTATGTGTAACAGTGTTTATAGAGCATGCTCTATTGCTATACTCATTAAAAATTCAACTGTTGGTTTTTGAGTTATATTACTGAGTGGCTTTAGGTAAAAATCTAAAAATTAAAAAAAGATCAGCACTGTTTCTAAACTCACTTGTGTTCATTTTCCAGCAATTTACATAGTTGCATCTCCAGACTGCAGCTGCGAAACCCACTGGTACCTATTATTCTGGGACTGAAGTACACAGAGAAAACTACCCAACCAGATCTAACCAGCCCTGTGAGTCCTACCCAGATCCAAAGAACAGTAGGGGAAACCTCTAAAGAAGAATCTTGATATGATTTAGGAACAAGATGTAGAGAACAGCACTAGACTTGACGTACAAGCAAACTGACTCAAGAATGCCCTCTGCTGAGGTAAGACCTCCCAGTCACCTGCTGACACCCAGGCTGACAATTCCACTGCTTCTTCCCATGCCCACCATCACCAGACTAGTTTGGCCTTTCATTTACCAACCCCCCCTCGCCCCCGACGATTAGAAGAGACTCTAAACAACTTTAAGACACCCCTTCAGATCCAACCTTAGTATCTTCCCATGCTTTGCTCTGGACGGCCGTGTGCCCGTCACCACACGTTCCATCCAGTGCCCCTAGGCTGCTGGTTTCTCAGCCATGCTCCTAAATCTGTCTCTGCTATTTCCTCCATCTGGAATGTGCTTTTCCCCACCACTTCCTATAAAAATCCTAAATGCGCAGTGACAACCAGTCTCAATGCCCACGGGAAGCCATCTGTGGTGTGCCCATTTCAGGGGCACTTTGATCACATACTCTGACTCCTAGTTATGCTCATTCTGACCTATGTGCACCAAGAGTCGTCATCTAAGCAGAGTCTCCTTAATGCCCTAAATCGGTGTTCAAGTCCCATTCCCTAGATCCAAATGACGTGTCTGTCGCCTCCCCGTGTGCTAATCAATCATACATATCCCAAGATGACTCATCTTCCCCAGACAAACCACCTACCAACAAATGGGAGAATACAGCCTATGGGTATGGTTTCCAACCTTACACAGGTCAACAGAAGGCCCGGTTTATTCAAATAATGGCCTGGTCCCCTTCTCCGACAATATCTTTTTAAGTCTAAGGAAGTGGAAGTACAATGGTTGTTCAGTCGTCCAAAATCATTTTTTGAGGGAAGAAAAACAGAATCTGTGAAAACCCAGGCATGAATCAGATACCACAGAAATTTCAAACAAGGCCTTTCACAACAACTGCAGCTCGGTAGGTACTGACGACCTCTGCCTCTAAAGCTGGTCCGAGACCATGAAGGGAACAACTAAACAAATACCACCAGAAATGTACCACATACCATCAGTTCAGATGCCATCGTAATGACTCGCAGAACACTGCAGTGTGTCTAACTGGTACGCGCTGCTTCCGTGCATCTTGTCCACAGCTTCAGCTGAGCCTCGCACTGCTCCCAACCAGTGGACACGGCTTCATCACCACCACAGCACAGTTAAGAAACTAAAGGGTAGGAAGCCAGACCAGCCCCTGCTTTTCGTGCACTGCCCACCACAGTAAGCCACTCCTTACACTGCCCTGTGAGCAGCACATTTATAACGCCCCCAGCCCCACCCCAGTAACCAGCTGCTCTTGGGCAGTGGTTACCAGACTTAATTTCACACACGAGTTCAATTCAGAAGTGAAACAAAACCAAACCAACCTAGGGAATGCAGCCTTCTATTTTGGTATGGATAACCAACAAAAACTACTATCACTGCCTCTTTTTCTTTCACAGGAAGAGAACGAGGAAATTTCTGGCTCCATAGTTTGGGTACACTTAAGATCTGCGCATTTTGTAAAGATTACTGAAAACCCACCCACCCATAAACAAACAAACATTGATATGCATGCTCAGGTGACTGGGGATGAAATGTACTGGTGTCTGACACTTCCTTTCAAGTGGTTAAAAATAAGATGGAAGGTGATAAAACAAATACAACAAAATGTTAATAAATTACAGAATCAAGGATCTATGGGAATTTACGGTGTAACTCTTTACAATTTTCTGCATGTTTGAAATTTTTCATAATAAAATATTAGAAAAAAACCAAAATGGCTAAAAAGAGTGTGGTCTTTTAAAATGAAATGCAGCTTCATTAAAAACTGCTTTTTTCACTGTGAGCCACTGCAAACTACATCTTCAAAGTTAAAAGGCCAGTGTTTGTTTGGGAACCACTTATATATCTATAGACACCACCTGGACGGCTCACATTCTGAACGTCTACTTCTCCCCAACTCTACTCCCACGACCCTGGGTCCAAGACACAGGAACATCTCCTCCATGAGCTACTGAACAGACCACCTGGTCTCCCCATGCAGCATGCGCTAAGACGGAGCATAGAACTGTTACCCACCAGAGGCTTAAAATGCTCCAGTGGCTCCCCACAGCACCTGGATTAAAACCCGAGTTCCCCACCAGGCCCTACACGGCCCTACACTGCCTGTCTCTCCCACGGCTACCCTCCTACCCCCACTACTATGCTGCAGCTACGCACCTTTCTGTGCCATCGTATTCTCTATGTAGACTCACTTCTATCTGAAATGACTTACACGTTTATTTGCTTACTTGCCAACTCTCCCCATAACTAGAATGAAACTCCATGAAGACAGAGACCTGAAACAATGCCAACCCATTCAGTTAAGGCTTTAATACATATTTGATGAATCTCTGATTCAAGCGCTGAAAGTTCCATTTTTAACAACCAGTTTGCCCAGAATTGCAGTAGCAACCAAAAAATTGAAGGCATTAGCAGAGGAAATAGCTCTCTATCTTATACTTCACACTAGGTCCTAAGAGTCACTACTGTAGTAGCAGTGTGGTTCACGAAGATGTAACAGAGACGACTTCTGCTCCAGTTATTATTAAAAGTAGACTTCTGTTCCATCTTTGCTACTACAGTAGAAACACATCATGAAAGCAGAGATAACAGATATGATTGTTTTGATATTGAAAGAAAAATTCTTAGATCTTTTTTTTATAATTGAGGGAAGCAATGTAAATGGAGAAAATATACAAGTTCACACATGCAAAGATAACTGTAAAAAATAAATTGACATGATGTTATTTAAACTTACTGATCAATGAACTCCACACCAACACCAAAGGCTTCTGCCATATAGCCCAGGGTTAATGACCTGTATGATTCCAGCAGCTGGCTGTACGCATGAATCCGCATTTCTCTTACATAGTATCGATAATGAGGAGCAAAAAGCCAGTCCTTTTTCATTTCCTGTTCCACAAAAGCTGCAATGAATAAGACGACAAATTATAAGAACCTCCCTTTGGATAAACTGATTAAACTGGAGGACGGATTTATAACATGATAGAAGTTAACAGCCTTTATCTATAAAGTGTATACAAAGTATTAATGAGCAATGCACACACAGAAGTGCAAATTATTTTACTGAATATCTACTATCTCTCACTGTTCTGAATAATGAGGATATGGTAGGAAACCAAAAGACCAGATCTCTGCTGCCACAGCAACTAAATTTTCAAAGAGAAGAGATAAATGAACAAATAAAGAAGATACTCTCTGAAAAGAACAGGTTCTGTAAGGAAAATAAAACTGTGATGTGCGAGTGAACAGGAGGGCTTCCACGGGATTGGAGTCGACAGGGAAGACTTCTCTGAGGAACCTGCCCTGCAGAGAGCAGGAGGCTTAGAGCAACACAAAGAATGCAAAGATCCAAGGCAGGAAGAGCCTGGCTAAGCCCAAGAACAGAAAGGAGAGCAGGTTCAGAATGTAGCAGGAGGACAGCTACAAGGATATGGAAGGTAAGCAAGACAAAAGATTCAAGAATATACTTATGTTTCTGGCTTGAACAAGATAAAAATCCCTGGAGAAGGAGAATTTTTTTTTTTTTTTTTGAGTTGGTGTGTTATGTGTGGGTGTGTGTGGAGGTGGGGAGGGAAGGATTCAAACATTACCCTTTGGCAGGGTTGAGGTGGACTCCCCTATCAGACATCCAAGTCGAAGATCCCAAGGCTTGGGTCTGGTGCACACTGGCAAGTGTGGGGCTGGAGACACGAATCTGGAAATCACTGCCATCCATATGTATTTGATGATGGAATTATAGAGATAAGGGCAATGACCAAGCCTGGGCCACTTAGTCACTGAGAGGCCTAACAAAGGATGAGGCAGTAGGTCCAGAGAAAATACATTATTTCAATACACTGAAGTTCTAAGGTCCTTAAAAAAGGATAACTGGCAGAGTTGCAAGGAGTTCCGCCTGTCTGACCTGCCATTACATACACGGTGTCTGATGCCCGACAGCCACTTAAAGATACCGACTCAGTAACCAGCTATTTCTAAAAGACATGAAAAGATACATTCTATTTTAAAGGAAAAAAAAACCTACTTACAAAACTGCATGTAAAATACATCCACACGTGTTTAAAGGTGTTACGTGCTTATACCTCTGGATACAAATGCCCCTGGATGGACACCCCTGGAACCTGAAATCAGTAGTTGCCTCTAGAGAAAGGACCCAGGCGATCAAAGGCTAGAGAGAGACTTTTTCTTCTTTCTGTGATACAGTTTGAAAATTTTCCATGTATACAAAAAACTTTGGGTTTTTTTTTTGTGTGTTATTTTCTGATTTTTAAAGTACATATAATGAATAAAAGTTCTGGAAGGATATATAACAATCTTAAAATGGTTCTCTTCCAGAAGAATTCTGTGTATGTGAATGTGTAAATGAATTTGGACGTAGGGCTTTCTCATCTCAGTTTATTTTTAATTTTTGAAGACAATCAGGTATTACCCAGAAAAGGATGCTATTTTCTCTTTCAAATAAAATATTTTAAAGTACAAAGTCTATGTATATTTGGAGAAGCAAAAAGGCTTATTATAAAACCAAATAAATGCTACATGCCTTAGTACACAAAAGGAGAGAGTAAATGATACAAATGATGACTGTTGTCGAAAAGATTCAACTATCTGTCCTTTGTATTTTAAATATCTGGGAAATCGCGAGCAGGCACCAGGCCCTGCCCCCACTGTCCCAGAAGTGTGCAGACAGCAGCCACCCATATGAGACCCGCCACCAGGCACCGAGTGCTAACCCCGCTATACTGGGAAGGGCCGCTATACCTGCACACCCATATCAAGTGGATAACAGCCAGCACACACTGAGCAAAGAGGCAGCAAGCATCCAAACTAAAAGCCACCACTCGATTCCAGAGAAGAGGGCAGAGTAGAAGGACTTGAGCTCACCTACTCTCGCAAAAACACCAAAATCACAACTGACTGCTGAACCACCACCGATAAAGAAGACTGGAACCTACCAAAACAGATATTTCACACTCAGTGAAAAGAAGAAGCCACAACAAGACGGCAGGAGGGGCACTGTTGCAACATAATCAAATCCCATTCCTGCCAGGTGAGTGACCCACAAACTGGAAAATAAATATATCACAGAGGTTCTCCCACAAGAGTGAGAGTCCTGAGCCCCACATTAGGCTCCCCAGCCTGAGGGTCTGGCATTGGGAGGAGGAATCCCAAAAGCATTTGGCTTTGAAGGCCACTGGGGCTTGAATACAGGAGCTCCACAGGACTGGGGGGAACAGAGATGCCACTCTTGGAGGGCGCACACAAGGTTTCATGTACACTGGGACCCAGCACAAAGCAGCAACTCCATAAGAGCCAGGGCTAGACCTACCTATGAGTCTTGGAGGGTCTCCTGAGGAGGCAGGGGTTGGCTGTGGCTCACACCAATCAATACTCTCTGGGGGGAGGCCCCAGAGACTACTGATCAGCATGAGCTCTCCTGGAGGTCACCATTTTGGCATCAAGACCTGGCCCTACCTAACAGCCTACAGGCTCCAGTGCCGGAAAGCCTCAGGTCAAACAACCAGCAAGATGGGAACACAGCCCCACCCATCAGCAGACCGGCTGCCTAAAGCCATACTGAGCTCCCAGCCACCTATAAACACACCCCTTGACACTGCCCTGCCCACCAGAGGGACAAGACCCACCAGTGAGCAGGCACCGGTCCCTCCCACCAGGAAGCCTGCACAAGCCTCAGGACCAACCTCACCCACCAGAGGGCAGACACCAGAAGCAAGACGAGCTACGATCCTCCAGCCTGCAGAAAGGCGACCACAAACACAGAAAATCAGACAAAACGAGACAGCAGAGAAATGTGTTTCAGATGAAGGAACAAGATAAAAATCCATAAGAACAACTAAATGAAGAGGAAGTAGGTGACCTACCTGAAAAAGAATTTACAGTAATGACAGTAAATATGATTCAAGATCTCAAAAAGTATGGAGGCACAGACCGAGAAGTTACAAGAGATGTTTAACAAAGAGCTAGAAGATTTAAAGAATAAACAGAGATGAACAATACAAAAACTGGAATGAAAAATAAACTAGAGAGGATCAATAGCACAATAACTGAGGCAGAAGAACGAACGAGTAAGCTGGAAGACAGAATGGTGGAAATAACTTCCACGGAACAGAATAAAGAAAAAAGAATGAAAAGAAATGAGGACAGTCTCAGAGACCTCTGGGATAACACTAAATGCACCAACATTCACATTATAGGAGTTCCAGAAGAAAAAGAGAGAAAGGGCCTGAGAAAATATTTGAAGAAATTATAGCCAAAAACTTCCCTAACGTGAGAAAGGAAACACTCACTCACGTCCAGGAAGCACAGAGAGGCCCATACAAGATAAACCCAAGGAGGAACACTCCGAGACACATATTAATCAAACTAACAAAAAGTAAAGACAAAGAAAAAATATAAAAAGCAACAAGGGAATAGCAACAAATAACATACAAAGGAACCCCCATAAATATATCAGCTGATGTTTCAGCAGAAACTGCAGGACAGAAGGGAGTGGCATGATATATTTAAAGTGATGAAAGGGAAAAACCTACAGCCAAGAATACTCAACCCAGCAAGGCTCCAGTTCAGATTCGACGGAGAAATCAAAAGCTTTACAGACAAGCAAAAGCTAACAGAATTTAGAACCACCAAACCACCTTCACAACAAATCCTAAAAGAACTTCTCTAGGCAGAAAAGAAAAGGCCACAACTAGAATCAAGAAAATTACAAATGGAGAAGCTCACTGGTAGAGGCAAATACAAAGTAACGGTAGGAAATCATCCACACGTATATATGATATCAAAACCAGCAATTGTGAGGAAAGTACACAGGCAGGATATTGGAAATGCATTTGAGATTAAGAGATCAGCAACTTAACACAATCTTGTACATATACAGACTGCCATATCAAAACCTCATGGGAATTACAAACCAAAAAACTACAGTAGAGATACAAAAAAGAAAACGCAATCCAAACACATCACTGAAGATAGACATCAAATCATAAGAGAACAAAAGAGGAAGGGAAGAAAAAAAGACCTTCAAAACCAAATCCAAAACAATTAACAAAATGGCAATAAAACATTCATATTGATGATTACCTTAAACGTAAATGGATTAAATGGTCCAACCAAAAGACACAGACTGGTTGAACGGATATAAAAACAAGACTCGTATATATGCTATCTACAAGAAATCCACTTCAGATCTAGGGACACACACAGACTGAAAGTGAGGGGATGGAAAAAAGGTATTCCATGCAAATGGAAACCAAAAGAAAAGCTGGACTAGCAATACCCATATCAGACAAAATAGACTTGAAAATAAAGACTGTTACAGGAGACAAAGAAGGACACTACATAATGATCAAGGGATCAATCCAAGATGTGACAGTTGTAAATATATATGCACCCAACACAGGAGCACCTCAATATATAAGGCAAATGCTAACAGCCATAAAGGGAGAAATTGACAGTAAGACAATAATAGCGGGGGATTTTAACATCTCCCTTTCCTCAATGGACAGATCATCCAGACAGAAAATCAATAAGGAAACACAGGCATTAAATGACACATTAGACCAGATGGACTTAATTGATATTTAGAGAGCATTCCATCCATCAGAAAGCAGCAGAATACACATTCTTCTAAACATTCTCCAGGACAGATCACATCTTGGGCCACATATCAAGCCTCAGTAAATTTAAGAAAAGTGAAATCATATCAAGCCTCTTTTCCAACCACAGCACTATGAGATTAGAAATCAGTTACAGGAAAAAAACTGTAAAAAACACAAGCAGATGGAGGCTAAACAATATGTTACTAAACAACCAACGGCTCACTGAAGAAATCAAAGAGGAAATCAAAAATTACCTAGAGACAAATGACAATGAAAACATGATGGGCCAAAACCTTTGGGATGCAGCAAAAGCAGTTCTAAGAGGGAAGTTTACAGCAATACAATCTTACCTCAGGAAACAAGAAAAATCTCAAATAAACAACCTAACCTTACACCTAAAGCAACCAGAGGAAAAACAACAAACAAAACCCAAAGTTAGTAGAACGAAAGAAATCATATAGATCAGAGCAGAAATAAATGAAATAGAGATGAAGAAAACAATAGAAAAGATCAATGAAACTAAAAGTTGGTTCTTTGAGAAGATAAACAAACTCGCTAAGCCTATAGCCAGACTCATCAAGAAAAAAAAGAGGACTCAAATCAATAAAATGAGAAATGAAAAAGGAAAAGTTACAATGGATACCACAGAAATACAAAGGATCATAAGAGACTACTACAAACAACCATATGCCAATAAAATGGACAACATGGAAGAAATGGACAAATTCTTAGAAAGATACAACCTTCCAAGACTTAACCGGGAAGAAATAGAAAATATGAACAGGCCAATCACAAGTACTTAAATTGAAACAGTGATTAAAAAACTTCGAAAAAACGTAAGTCCTGGACCAGATGGCTTCACAGGCAAATGCTATCAAACATTTAGAGAAGAGTTAACACCTGTCCTTCTGAAACTCTTCCAAAAAACTGCAGAGGAAGAAACACTCCCAAGCTCATTCTATGAGGCCACCCTCACCCTGACACAAAACCAAAGATACCACAAAAAAAGAAAATTACAGGCCAATATCACTGATGAACATAAACACAAAAATACTCGACAAAATACTAGCAAACCAAATCCAACAATACACTAAAAGGATCATACACCATACTCAAGTGGGATTTATCCCAGGTATGCAAGGATTCTTCAATATCCACAACTCAATCAGTGTGACACACCACATTAACAAACTGAAGAATAAAAACCATATGATCATCTCAATAGATGCAGGAAAAGCTTTTGACAAAATTCAACACCGATTTATGAGAACAGCTCTCCAGAGAGTGGGAATTGAGGAAACTTACCTCAACATAATAAAGGCCATATATGACCAACCCACAGCTAACACCATTCTCAACAGAGAAAAGCTATAAGCGTTCCCTCTAAGATCAGCAACAAGGCAAGGATGTCCATTGTCGCCACTTCTATTCAGTATAGTTTTGGAAGTCCTAGCCACAGCAATGAAAGAAAAAAATAAAAGGAATCCAAATTGGAAAAGAAGTAAAACTGTCACCACTGGAGATGACATGATACTATACATAAAAAAGATGCTACCAGGAAACCACTAGAGCTCACCAATGAATTCAGTAAAGTTGCAGGATACAAAATTAACACACAGAAATCCCTTGCATTCCTATATACTAACAACAAAAGATCAGAAAGAAAAATTATGGAAACAATCCCATTTTCCATCGCATCAAAAAGAACAAAATACCTAGGAATAAACCTACCAAAGGAGACAAAAGACCTGTACTCCGAAAACTGTAAGACCCTGATGAAAGAAACTGAAGATGAACACAAACAGATGGAAGGATATATACCATGTTCTTGGATTGGAAGAATCAATATTGTCAAAATGACTATACTACCCGAGGCAATCTACAGATTCAGTGCAATCCCTATCAAATTACCAATGGCATTTTCCACAGAACTAGAACAAAAAATTTATTAACTTTATATGGAGACACAAAAGACCCTGAATAGCCAGAGCAATCCTGAGAAAGAAAAACGGAGCTGGAGGAATCAAACTCCCTGACTTCAAACTATGCTACAAAGCTACAGTCATCAAGACAATATGGTACTGGCACAAAAACAGAAATATAGATCAACAGAGCAGGATAGAAAGCCCAGAAATAAAAACTCAGGCACTTCTGGTCAATTAATCTACAACAAAGGAGGCAAGAATATACAATGGAGAAAAAACAGTCTCTTCAATAAGTGGTGCCAGACAGCTACATACAAAAGAGTGAAATTAGAACATTCTCTAACACCACACACAAAAATAAACCTAAAATGGATCGAAGACCTAAATGTAAGGCCGGACACTATAAAACTCTTAGAGGAAAGCATAGGCAGACCACTCTTTGACATAAATCACAGCAATATCTTTTTTGATCACCTCCTAGAGTAATGAAAATAAAAATAAAAATAAAAATAAACAAATGGGACCTAATTAAACTTAAAAGCTTCTGTACAACAAAGGAAACCATGAACAGAAGGAAAAGACAACCCACAGAATGGGAGAAAGTATCTGCAAATGAAGCAACCTACAAGGGATTAATCTCCAAAATACACAAACAGCTCACACAGCTCTATGTCAAAAACAAACAAACAAACAATGCAATCAAAAAATGGGCAGAAGATCTAAATAGACATTTCTCCAAAGAAGACATACAGATGGCCAAAAAGCACATGAAAAGATGCTCAACATCAGTAATTATCAGAAAAGTGCAAAGCAAAACTACAATGAGGTATCACCTCACAAGGGTCAGAATGGCCATCATCAAAATGTCTACAAACAATAAATGCTGGAGAGGGTGTGGAGAAAAGGGAACCCTCCTACACTGTTGGTGGGAATGTAAATTGGTGCAACCACTATGGAGAACAATATGGAGGATCTTTTAAAAACTAAGTATAGAATTACCATATGATCCAGCAATCCCACTCCTGGGCATGTATCTGGAGAAAACCATAATCTGAAAAGTTACATGCAACCCAATGTTCACTGCAGCACTATTTAAAATAGCTCAGACATGGAAGCAACCTAAATGTCCATCGACAAAGGAATGGATAATGAAGGTGTGGTACACATATACAATGGAGTATTACTCAGCCACAAAAAAAGAATGAGATAATACCATCTGCAGCAGCACGGATGGATCTACAGATTATCATACTAAGTGAAGTAAGTCAGACAGAGAAAGACAAATATATGGTATCACTCATACGTGGTATCTAATGTAAAAAAAAAGATACAAGTGAACCTACTTACAAAACAGAAACAGACTTACAGGTATCGAAAATAAACTTATGGTTACCAAAGGGGAAATGAGGAGGGGGAGGGATAAATCAGGAGCTTGGGATGAACATACACACACTACTATATATAAGACAGATAACCAACAAGGACCTACTGTATAGCACAGGGAACTCTACTTAATATTCTGTGATAACCTATATGAGAAAAGAATCTAAAAAAGAATGAACATATGTATATGTATAACTGAATCACTTTGCTGTACGTCTGAAACTAACACATTGTAAATCAACTATACTCCAATAAAATTAAAATATTTTTAAAAAATAAAAATAAAAAAATATCTGGGAAATGAGTAAATTTGGTAAATATAAAAAGTTTAATCCAAAATTGTTTAAATAAAAGGTTGCCAGTAGGGATGGGGAAGATGGGAAGAGGTTACCTTAACCATTCAAAAGTTTCCAAAAGCCATCAATTTCATCACACTAGGATAGCACTTCCCCCATTTTTCTCTTAAATTACAGTTACACAGAGCACTCAATAATATACAGGCACTGTGCTGGTGTCAAGATCACTACAAAGGAAAAAGGCATAAGGTCTACTTTTAATTATCCTAAGTAGCAGCAGAGAAAAACTCTAAAAAAGAATCACAAAATAATTTGCTGTTTAAAAAATGGGGCAGGGAATTCCCTGGCGGTCCAGTAGCTAGGACTCTGTGCTTTCACTGCCAAGGACGTGGGTTTGATCCCTGGTCGGGGAACTAAGATCCTGAAAGCCACGCGGCACAGGCAAAAAATAAAAAAATAAAGATTAAAAAAAAAAAATTAAATAAGTAAGTAAAAATAGGGCATATGACCAATAAGCACATGACAAAATATGCAGCATCACTAGTCATCAGAGAAATGCAAATCAAAACCGTAAGATATCACTTCACACCCACTAAGATGCCTATGATCAAAAAGACACACGATAACAAGTATTAGATGTGGGGAAACTGGAACTCTCACACTGCTGGTGGGAATGTAAAATTGTGTAGCTGCTTTGGAAAACAGTTCAGCAGTTTCTCAAAAAGTTAATTGAAGAGTTACCATATGACACATCAATTCCATTACTAGGTATATCCCCAGGAGAAACTAGACACTGTGTCCACACAAAAACTTGTACATAAACATTGATTACAGCATTATTTATAATGTATCCATCATCTGATGAACGGATAAATAAAATGTGGTATATCCATGCAATGGCGTTATCACTCAGCTATAAACTGAATGAAGCACTGATACATGCTACAGCATGGATGACAGTAAAAGCATTATGCTGGGCAAAAGAAGCTAGGCACAAAGGCCACGTATTGTGTAATTCCATTTATATGCAATGTCCAGAATAAGCAAATCCACGGAGATAGAAAGACTAGGGGCTGGGACCAGGAATGGGAAGTGACTGCTAATGGGTACAGAACATCTTTTGGGGTGATGAAGATGTTCTGGAATTAGTGGTGTGGCTACACACCTTGTCAACATACTAATAAAACCACTGAAATTACACACTTTAAAATACTGAATTTTATAGTGATTTACATCTCAATAAAAAAAGAGGATGGGGCATAAAATAAGACCTCCAGGAATGTGGAGAAGGGATTTTTAAAATTTTTGGACTGAAGGAAGAAGGGAAAAGCGCCACATTTGAGCAGAATAATGATGAGATCCACACGCCTAAAAAAGGGAGAAGGGCAATTCTGCAGTACATCTTGGGTGCAAACCCACCCATCGTGCACATATGGGAAGATAGGGCCATGCAGGTCGTTCACACCTGAGGAGCCCTGTTCCCACACTGCATGAGGGGAGTAGTATGAATTCCCATAAAGCAGCCTAACTTTATGCAGAAAGCACTCCATAAACACTGGGCCAATACCTACTCCAAACATAGAAGACCATCATTTGGAGTCCCCCTATCCCATGTTTTGTAAATTCTACCTACTTATTAACCAAATACTTCCTGAAACTTGCAGCACAAACAAGAGAATTATCAATGCCAAGTTCTTTAAGTTTTAGGAAAATCATCTGGGAAGGACCCCTGGGTTGAACACCACAAGCACTTTCAACAGATTTTCTCAACCAACATCCCTTGAAAATGATTTGCAAATCGGCACAAAGATTTAGCTGTTGCATAAATAACCCATTGTTGAATTCAACTCAATTAACATCAACTCAATCAAAAGGAGATTCAACATCTCAATTCTAAAACTCAGTACTTCGAACCATTTGCTCACTTCTGCCTTACATCCCAGTAAGACTCTAAACCAGGGGTCAGGCAAACTTCCTTGGCAAAGGGCCAGACGGTTGATATTTTTAGCCGCTGAGAGCCATAGAGCTGTCACATATTTTTCTTTGTCCTGTTTTGTTAAACGATCCTTAAAAAATGTAAACATCAATCTTACCTCTTGGACCACACAAAAGCACTTGATCAAAGTCTGCTAACCCCCCTATAAACAAGATGGGCAAAAGATCAGCTGTACTAACCAAAGACCTACAGCTATCTGCACACTATATTTTTCATATATGTGAAAAATCATCTTAGGTTATCTGCAAACAGGGTCAGGAATAAGATGAAGACAGACAGTCAAAACGAGCAACTCTATCCTTACCTAATGATTGGAAGAAAACTGAGTAACGGCATTCATAGAGTGAAAACAGATACTGCCGAACTGCTGGAAGACTGTGCAACACTTCCAGAATCTCTGCTCCTTTAATAACCTAGAAATTTTTTTTAAAAACAAATATGTGCTTTAATGATTTTTGTGTATTTAAGGTGGAAAAGCACGGGGTATTCTTTAAATATGATTCAGTCATTACCTTTTCCCTGAGATCTGGTCTTTCTAAAGCAATCATGCTGACATAGACAGTGTAAGTCACAAAGGTTTTATAATCCATGAGTTCATAGGATGTAAATGTTGAAACTGTGTCAAGGAAGAGTTCAGCTGCCTGTTTGAAATCACGAATAGCCACACAATAAAGACCTTGATATACTTTTAGGCGGTTTCTCCGGTCCCAGTCTCCTCCTTCCTCTATCAAGCTATAAAATACAAAACAGTAAGGTGATGATCTGGAAAAAAACAGTGCCACTTTTTACAAGTTTTGTGTTATTATGAAAGAGAAAACAGCTTTTAACAACTTAAACCAAAAAGAAATATTTAAAGAGAACATTTCTGTAAGTAAGAACATTAATTATTTGACCAAATTTACTAGTTGGAAACAAAAGAAAATAGGCAAATTTCTTACATCAATTTCCTATCTGTAGCATCATAATTTAGAGGGAATAAATCCCCACTGCTAAAACTCACCTTCTGGGGAATTCCCTGGTGGTCCAATGGTAGAGAATCCACCTTACAATGCAAGGGACGCGGGTTCCATCCCTGGTCAGGGAACTAAGATCCCACATGCCGCATGGCAACTAAGCCCGCACACCACAACTACTGAGCTTGCAGGCCTCAACTAGAGAGCCCGTGTGCCGCAAACTACAGAGCCCATGCGCCCTGGAGCCTGCGCACCACAGCTAGAGAAGAGAAAACCCACATGCCACAAACTAGAGAGAAGCCCGCGCACCATAACGAAGAGCCCGCACGCCACAACGAAAAGATCCTGCGTGCCTCAACAAAGATCCCGTGTGCCGCAACTAAGACCAGACACAGCCAAAAAATAAATAAATAAAATAAATAAATAAAACATTAAAAAAATGAAAAAATAAAATGCACCTTTTGGCCTTTTCTGTGTTCCGTGTGATGAGGTCATTATCCATGTAAAATAAGCCAATTCTAAGGAGATAGAACACAATATCCAGTCGGTGACCCAGGGCCACGGTTTTGTCATATGTCTTGCGAAAGGCTGTCAGAGCGCCTTCCTGTCAAGAGAACCAAGGCAACAGGTGAGAAAAGGTTAAAAGTTTCAAAAGCTATCAGCTGTCTAGGATTTTCTTAGCAAGGAATTGGGGAAACATGTAGGAGTAGAGACAGAACAGTATGGCCATGAGCTGATATTTGTTAAAGCTGGGGGATAATTGCATGGGGTTCCTTATACGATTCTCTCCACTTTTATAAAAAATACATCAACTGTATCTAAGCATATACTTATATTCTAGAAAACAATGGAAGAAACACATTCATAATTTATTCACCATTATTTCAATATTCTTCTTTGTTCTATATATTCAATATTTTTCCCTTTAACAATTAAAATACACTACTGTAAAATTACTGTAAACTGTCAATCTTATCACCTAAAGGGTAATAAAAATTTTATCTTAATCACTGACTACTAGAACACAATTAAGTATTTAAATATACAATTCTATCTCAAATCATTGTGGAATAAAATTTTTATTGCTTTTAAAACATGAACATGTGGGACTTCCCTGGCAGTCCAGTGGTTAAGACTGCGATTCCACTGCAGGGGATACGGGTTTGATCCCTGGTTGGGGAACTAAGATCCCACATGCCACGTGGCCTGGCCAAAAAACAGAAAAAAACCCACCACCACCAGCAAAAAAAAAACACCCAAAACAAAACAAAAACAAACAAACCACCCCCAAAAACAAAAACAAAAAAAATGAACATGAATAAAATCATTTGCTTATACTTGGTACTTTTTAGTATGTGTCTGGCTTTGTTTTATGTAATTATTAGTTATGCCTCATACATTTCTAAAAAGAGACTGGCAAGACAGTAATGGGCACACCCAGCACTAAGATCTCGGTTTTTAAACACTATCCCCCAATAAAAGAAACCAGGGATCCTAGGAGAAATGGATGATTCCAGGTTTGGAGAGTGAAAATAACAGGTGAGCCTGTGACATCTTGTTGTATGACAAAATAAGGAAGACCAAGGAGATCATGTCAAAAGGACCAAGAAACCATCTTGAAGGAAACTGCACTAACAAACCTGTAACAAACTGAGCACCGGAAAGAATAATGACTATAATCGATACAACACAGTGAGTAATAAAAATCCACTAAGTCCATTATTTAGTAATAGTACACAAAATAAAATATTAAAACAAGAAAGTAAACAGGAGGGAAAAAAGACAACTCTTCTTTTTAGAAGAATGCTATTTAACAAACATGGAACATATTATTAGAACATCACCGATTTACAACCCCCTGATGTTGATTCAAACATATCCTTGTTGAAATTCCTTAAGGCCTGAATCAAAAGCTTTAAGTTTCTCATTCACATGTAATAATGCATCCTCTTTAAAACCAAACCAAAGCAAACCACACACAGCCTAGAAAGCCACACAAGCTATTAGCTATTTTTAAACTGTTCTGTATTTTCCAACTTTTTACAATGACCAAAGCTTCTTTTTTTTCAAACCCTAAATTTATAATCAGAAGAAAAAAACTTGTTTTAAATTTAAACTAAATAATAATAGCTCGTATCATTTAACATTTTAGCACTTTGCAGCAGGCACTAGTCTAAGCTCTTTGCCCCTAAGGACTATCATTATCCCTGTTTAACAGATGAGGAAACTCATACAGAGGAGTAAATCGTAATTACTGAAGTCAGAAATACAACCCAGGCAATCTTATCCAAGAGCTCACACTATTTAATTTTTTTATATTGACACCGTGTCATCCATTACGTAAATACTTCAGGGTGCACTGCTTAAAATTAGGACATTCAAAGCCCATCCTCTTAACCACTATTACAGAACTACTAAGTTAAAAAATTTAAAAGATCCGATGCTTGCGGGTATCCCTCTTGTGCCCCGATAGTGCAGTATAAATTAGGTTGGCTGCTGTGCAGGAGAACAGGCCACACATACTAAGATAAAAACTGTTCTTCGGCCCAGAGATTTCATCTCATAGAATACACCTTAGAGAAACATGAGCATATATACACAAAGAGGCACACACACAACCATGTTTTTACAGCAGTGGCTTGTCCTAGCAAAAACAGTTGAAAACAACACACATCCCCAACCACTGAATAGCTAAGTAAACTACAGCATAGCCCTACAATGGACTACTAGCTAGCAGTTAACCAGAATGAGCAAGATTTATGCACATCAACATGGGAAGTCACTCAGATGTAATGCTGAATGAAAAAGTAAACGGGACAACATGAGTACACTATGATTCCATTTATTCAAAACAAAGTTTTTAAACCAATACTACCTAATTTCTACAAGTACATACACATGCCTGTAAATGTACAATAAAAGAATTTAAAAGATTATCTCTGAGGAGATAGAGAATAAAGAAAAACCAAATAGAACTTCAGCATTAACTATAATATTTTAGTTTCGTATAAGGAGACGATTACCTGTGTAAACAATAATTTTCAAAATGCACCAGAACCAATGCTTCCCAACCAGGATACGTTACAAAAGTGAACTACTGAGAATGATCCCAATTTTGTAAAAACAGTAAATAAACATCTCCGAACAGGCACTTGTTTTATTGGCATAGAGAGAGAGGGGGAAGAATACACAGCGGCTGCTGTTTGGGGGCAGGTGACAGAATAGGTGTAGCAAGAAAACTACTAACTTTTTCTTTATTAATTTTTTGCACTGATTCACTAGTTCAGGTAAGCAGGTTACCTCTGCACTTGGTGGAAAAGGACGTTAATTTTTAAAATGACACATTACTAACCTTGAACAGTGCCCATTTCAGGCTGTACAGAGAGGGGAGACCATCTCACTCACCTTGTCACCTATCCGGCAGAGGTACTCGGCCTTTGCCATCATCGCGTCTCGGATTTCGCTCTCTCCCAGATTCTTCTCCGCATCTTCCAGCTCCTCGTCCAAACGTTTCAACTCGTCTTCATTTGCCTTCTTCATTTTACTGAGCAGGTCCACGTCCATCTGCCAGTCAAGGGATTTGCACAAGGCTTCGTAATAAGGAGCCATGTCTGAGAGCGAACAAGAGGGATGTGACTTAGGAGTGAGGCCCCCTCCTGCCCTAACCTCAGTGTCTACCCACTCCTTCCTCGTACACAACTGCGAGGTCATCCACCAGTCGCCTACCTGCCAGGACGAAGGGATGGGACAGAGCTTGGTAAAGGGCTGGGCGGTCAGCATCAGGGCCAGGCCTGTCACCGCCGCCCTCTACTAGGGCCGGGGGAGGACAACCTCGGTTTGCCTCTCGGCGGCTTCTGTTCCCACAGAGTCTTCCAGCAAGGGAAAGGCTAAGCTTGTTTACACACACACACACACACACACACACACACACACACACTCAGACCCGTGCGTACAAGGGTACAGGGCCCGCTGCCATTCACTGCTAGGAAGGGCGAAAGGAACCGACCCAAGTTTCCCCTCCACCCGCAATGCTGAAGTCCCCGAGACCAGTCGCTAATGACAGTAAGTCATGTCTCTCTTCCGTGCCTGGCACGGGGCTCAACACCTCGGGATCCGCGCCCCACCCCCCCGCCGCGACCGAGGCTGGCCCCAGGGGTGGAGGCGCACAGAGATGCAAACCTCTGAGGGCAAGGCTGGCGGTCCCAGAGGGCGCGCCCAACAAAAGGAAAGCCCCGAGGGGCGGAAAGGCCAGGTCTGGTCTCGGGGACCCCGGCGGAGGGGCGCCCCGGGGTCGCGAGCCCCGTCGGGGAAAACCCCGCAGGCTCGGGAGCGCGGGGCCGCCCAGGCCTAGGCCGCTGACTCGGCTCTCGAGCCGGCCTCACTGTTATCGCGGACGGCTGCCATCAGTTCGTCGCGCACGGCCGCGTCCCCGCGGTGCTCCGGCAGGCTGAGCAGGAAGCGCAGCTGCGCGATGCGTAGGTCCGGATTCTTGGGCAGACCCTCCTCTTCCAGGTTCTCCAGCGGCATCGCGACGGCGAGGGTAGCGGCTCGGAACAAACGGCAACTCAGCCCAGACCCGCGGCGGCGGCGGCGGAAGTGGAAGAAGTCCGCGACTGCGCCCGGACGCCTCCAGCCCGGCTTCCGGTCCAGGGTCCGTCTCCGCCCACAGCGTCCCCTGCTGGACACGCCCGGGAATGCCTCACCCGGCCCGAACGCGGGCGCCCTCGTGTGGTCGCCGGTGGCTTTCCCTCGCTCTCACCCACGAGAGTCCCAGAGTGGGTGGTGCCCAACTCCAAGGTTGGATTTCCCTCTCCCCACTAGTAACCATTAGTTTGTTCTCTATCTCTGTGATGGCTTTTACTTTTATGTGCATCTCATTTGAATTCTCCCAGTATCAGGAAGTAGTACTATTAGCCCATCTTGTAGATAAGAAAAATGAAGCACAAAGAAGTTAGGGAATATGACCAACCAAGGTTATGCAACAGCTACGCCTGAATAAAAACCTCTGTCTGCAGCTCAAAAGCTCATGTTCTTTCCGCTCTTTTCAGAAAACGGCTCCCAGAATTCCACAGTCTTAATACCACAGCACCATTACTTTGTTTATGCAGAATTTAAGTCGTTGCGTGCCTGCGTTTTCAGCCTCTCTTTGCTCGTGTTGCTGCAGAGTCTTCAGAACTGGTAATGGTTACATGAAATTCCACCTAGTGGATTTTCATAGTTTACTTTTACTCTTCCCTCCGTTAGAAGTACCTTTAGGTTGTCCAGGGTTGTTATTTTCCGAATATAAAAACCGAGATGAACACCTTGGGACGTACAGGGCATTTCATATTTTACGGTTTTTTTTTTTTTCCGTAGCATAAATACCCAGGCAGGATTAATAGGCACAAGGAAGGAACCCTTTGTGATTTTCGAATATTGAATATCCAGTGGTTTTCAGAAAGAGTTAAACCAGTTTACACAGTCACTGAAACATTTGGGACTGCCACGTTCTCACCAGCAGAAGGCATTACCATAGGTTTTTAATAGCGTTATCTATTTTGGTAAAAGTAAACATTTGGAAGGCAACTCAAAAGACAGAGAAAATGTAGAGAGCACAGAAAAAATTACCAGCACTCCTTCATGTTAAACTTTTGGTGAAGAACTCTGTAAACCGCTCTCATTTGTTCATTCATTCAACAAACATTATTGCACAGCTGCAAAGTACCAGGCATGGTTTGAGGCACTGGGAACACAGCAGTGAAGAACACGAAGGCCTTGTCCTCGGGGGAAACTTACATTCTACAGACACTTAGCTTCACTGAAACTCACCTAGATATATATTAATAGGATCATTCTAAACTTGTACCTTATAAACTGCTTTGTTCGCCCCGCCATGTACGGTAGATGTCTTTCCATGCCGGTAAATACGGATTGACATCATCACTTCTAACGACCACACAGGATTCCATTATTTTTATGTACCAACTTTTCCCCTTTCAATCCTTAATTGATATCAATTTGAATCATCTTCATTTTCTCACTCTCGTAAACACCCTAGTGTTGACCATCTACATGCATATATTTTCACACTTGAGTAATTATTTCTTACCCCAAATCCCTAGAAGTGTAATTGCTGAATAAGAGGGCTGAATGTCTTATATTTTGACATAGTATATAAGGATTAGATAAATTGTTTTTCTAAAAATTATACACCAACTCACATTCCCACCAACATTCAACAGAAGGCCTGTCTCCCCCTTTGCCAAGACATTTTTATCACCCATTTTAATCTTTGGCAACAGAAACAGTGTTGCTTTCCCATTACATTTATTAGTATGACGCTGAATTTCTTTTCACAACTGTACTGACTATATATTTCCTCTTTGATGAAATGCCTATCTTGCTTTATCAATTCCTCTACGAAATCTTCCTTATTGATCTGTGAGCACTCTTCATATCTTAAGGATACTAACTGCTTGTCAACTATTGCAAAATTTCCTCTAGTTATTTTTCTACATTTTTATGGCATTTTTTTCAACATAAAAGTTTACAGTGTTTATGGAGTTAAATTTGTCATTCTTTTCCTTATGGTCTCTGTTCTCATTGTCAAACCTTTCCAACACCATGGATTGAAAAATATTCATCCATGTTTTCCTCTGATATATTTATGCTCTTCTGTCTTTCCTCCCTTCCTTCCTTCCTCCCTTCCTTTGTCTCTCTTTCTCTTTCTTCACTTAAATCTTTGATCCATCTGGAAGGTACATCTAAAGAGAAAGGTATATAATATTTAAAATATTTTTACAATTTACTAGGGGAAAAATATATATATTTATAATATATATTTAAACTATACATATATAAATATATATATTTTTTAATATATATATTACATATATCTATAAAACCATATTTTCTAGCCCAGAATCTATTACTTGACATAAGATTTGACAGCAAAGAATATTTGCAATTAGCTCTATCTTAGTGACATAAGCCTGTTCCCAAATGCCTACCCTCCTGCTTTTGGGACTCTCAGGAGTGGCAGCTCTGGTGTCATGTGACTCAAAGCTGATCAGATGAGTGAAGCTGAGGGAAACTGATTAATTGGCTGGTTAGCAATTCATGACCAATTTGGCTTGTCTCAACTAGATGAACTGGTTGGGCAGATTCTGTTTTCTTCTGGAGAATCCAAACTAGGAACCTCCCTGGCGGTGTTCAGACAGAAGCCATCAGGAGAGCCGCCATCTGAGTAAGAGTTCCAGAAAGAGAGAACAGAGGAAACTAAGAAGAGGGACACTCTAGAGCTGAACGACACCACATTTCTAGTTTGAAAGAATCCACCGAGTACCCAGCAATAGGGATTTTTTTTAAAGTCGCCCCATTGTGAAAACTCAGAACAGTGGGCACAACAAGAAAATTCCAAAGGTTGTTAAAGAGAAGAAAAAACAAAGTCACTTAGAAAGGAATGAGAATCAGAATGACTCATAGCTTCTGAAATGGGACACTGGGGACCATGGAACAGGGCCTTCAGAGATCAAGGTAAAATGATTTCCAGCCTAGAATCCCATGCTCAGCCTTTATTGTGGAATGAATATGGGCATTTGAAGACCTACAAAAATCTCAAACATACCTCCCATCTACCCATTCTCAGGAAGGAAGTCGCAGAGGATGAACTCTACCTAGAAAATGGGGAATCCAACCCAAGGGAAGAGGAATCCCTGGGATGGTATAAAGAGAGAGCTCAGGGAATGGACAAACAACAAGGTGCTACACACAGTGAACTGTATTCAGTATCTTATGATAAACCATAATGGAGAAGAAAATTTTTTTAAATGTATATATATTAATAACTGAATCACTTTGCCGTACAGCAGAAATTGATACATTGTAAATCAACTATATTTCAATTAAAAAAAAAGTCTGGCAAAGCATACATCAAAATGTTACCAGTAGTTATCTTTGGGTGGCAGAATTATGTGCAATTTTACCTTTTTTTTTCAAATGAAGTTTCTGCTTTTTTCCAATGAAGAAAAAAAGAGAGAGATCTCAGGATGACAACCTTGTCGATGACCTCGAAAGCTCCAGAAAGACTGGAGCAGGAAGTGGGTTCCCCGTGATACCTCTTTTTCTTTCTCCCTCTCTCTCCTCTTCACATTCATTTCCCTAGGAAATCATACTCACTGTAACTTCAAAATCTACCCAGAGTCTGGCCGCTTTCCACCATTTCTCCTGCTAACACCTGGTCCAGTCCGCCACTCTCTGCCTCCTGGATCTTGGTCTCCTAACTGGTCTCCCTGCGTCGCCCCTGGTGCTCTTCTTGACAGAGCAATCACCATGGTGTGATCCTTTTCAAGTTCAATTTCCCCTTTACAGTGGCCCACAAGGCCCTGCGAGAGGCCGCCTCCCAATGTCTCTGTGTTGTCCTCTTTGACCGTTCTCCCCTCACTCATCCGCTGCAGCTCCCGTCTCCTAGCTATGGCCTGAACACATTAGGCACGTTCTCACATCAGAGCCTTTGCCATGACCATTCCCTCTGCCTGGAATGCGCTCCCCCCGTGACCCGCTCATCCCTTCGAGGCTGCTCAAATGTCACCTCTCCCAACTCCTCTATTTATAATATCATTAGGCCCCCCCTTCCTGCACTCCCAATCCATCTTGCCAAGCTCACTTTTTTTCCCATACAATGTACCATCATCTAAAATAATATGTTTTATTAGGCTTATTGCTTATTTCCATCTCCTCCAACTCCAATGTAAACTCCAGGAGGGCAAGAATCCTATCTTTCATGCACATTCAGTGCCTAGAAGATGGCCTGGCACCTAGTAGACACCCACAAACACTTCTTGAATCAATGAATGAATGAATAAATAGAGCAGAGTCTTCTAGAAGGGAATCTCCAAGAAGAAGAAACAGATCAAATACATGATGAGTTTGAAACTACTGGGAATGTATTTATACTCTTGCCTGAGAGTCTAGGTCTGAGATAGGAACTTAGAAAACTATGCCCAAAACCACAAGACAATTATTAACCCCAATTGCACCAAGGTTGTACAGGAAAGAAAATATAACTCTGAAATAATTCATGGCTCAATTGTGAATAACACTTAAGTCGTTATAACAACGTAAATAGAAGCAAAGCTAGGATAAAAACAGATTGAGAAGATGCAGAGCAGGCGTGGAATTAATGAGAGCAGGATGGGAAGTCCATGGAAATGACAGGCCCAGCAATTCAGAATGGGGCCCAGATCACTGTGCTCTCAATCAGCACAAATTCTTCTGCGTTCATGTCCTAATTTTTTTTTTTTTTCAGCCAGGACTGAAACTTTTTCAGAGGATCTGAGAAAATGTGTGTCTGCATGGAGCTTTACTTTTCATGGTGGGCAGTTAAAAGTTAATATCTAAAACTGGAAAAGAAGCAAAAGCAGCACAAGCATGTTGTTTAGAAATACAGGGGTCGGGGCTTCCCTGGTGGCGCAGTGGTTGAGAATCTGCCTGCCAATGCAGGGGACACGGGTACGAGCCCTGGTCTGGGAAGATCCCACACGCCGCGGAGCAACTAGGCCCGTGAGCCACAACTACTGAGCCTGCGCGTCTGGAGCCTGTGCTCCGCAACAAGAGAGGCCGCGACAGTGAGAGGCCCGCGCACCGCGATGAAGAGTGGCCCCCGCTTGCCACAACTAGAGAAAGCCCTCGCACAGAAACAAAGACCCAACACAGCCATAAATAAATAAATAAATAAATTAATTAAAAAAAAAAGAAATACAGGGGTCAAATGCCCAAGACAAGGTTAAAAGTGGTGGCCTTTGGATGTGGGATACAATTGGGGAAGGTGCTGGAAGCCAGGCACTGTGGTTTTTTCAAAACAAACCTTTAAAAACCATATACTACTTGAATAATTTGAAGAATACATTTAAATATTTGAGAAAAGCAGTCAAGACTCTGCATTTTTGTTTGAAGGCTCTGCTTTTGAATTTATGATTGTGAAGGTTTGGAATCTGCAAATCTCTTTGCCTCCTTAAACAATACTTCTTCCTGGATACATGATGGGTGTTTTTTCTTAAATGTGTTACTCATTGTGGACACTTCTGGAAACCCATATCTCTGGTGGAGATTTTCCACTTGAGGAATTACTTTAACCCCACAGACAAGATGGTGAACTCTTGACGGCAATGAGCATTCTTGGATGAAAACAACAGACTGATTACAATGAACGCAGGAGAAATTTTGACTTTTATACTTGGGATGCTTTTAGTTGTCATTTATTCTTTTTTTCACCTCACTTTTCACATTTTTATGTGAAGATAAATCTCTCAGGGAATTATGTGAAAATCCTCACTTCTGTCGTTTGATTTATGATTTCAGGTGAAGCCCAGCTTTAAACAAAATCCAGTATAAATATTAGCCAATGTTTTGAAACTTGGAGCTAAGACATGAAGTATTTCAATTCAAAGAAGGGGGAAGATAAATTCAAGTCCGTCAGCAAAGAACTAAAGAATCCTCCCAACACCTCAAAAATGATCATCAGAGACTCAGATTTTTGATAAGGAGTGGATATATGATCAAAAACTCATTATTAAGTTTAAGGGAAAACCTGTATACATAGTCATTAATGCTGAGAGGGCCGTTTAAATTACATACGACTGGTATTTTCTGGTTTCCAATTCTTCCTACTGTAGATTCATAACCAAACTTCGACTGCAATTGCCCAGAGACCTAAATCACAGGGGATTCTGGGACTCATCGCCAGGTGCCAACGCTCTTTGAGGCCACGTGCCCAGCTCCTGCTGTCAGGCTCTCTGCTCGGCACAGAAGAGACACATTTCTAGTCAGGTCTGTCTTCGTCTTTGCTTTTTAGCACCGTGCCCACTAACTGCAGAGAAATCAATGGAACCCTGAACTGTTGCCGTGATTGGCTTGATCAAAGGAGTCCTTTGCCCCATATTGACAACTCATTATTAAACAGTAAATTGCCCATTCCATCAACCTCTCCGTAGCCATTAACTCCATTTGACTGGATTAACTAGTTTCACAAAGACTCTGCTAGAGAAGCCTGAAGTCTGGGGTCTTTGTTGCCTCTTGGAGAAAAAATAAACATGTCTCTTCTTTGTAGAATCCAGCCCCCTAGAAATTAAAACGTTGACTTGGCACGGGCTATGGTGAGCTCAGGGCAGGGATGTCTTCTTTATCAGCGCTGCTTCTAGGGTTTATTTTAAAATCATACTTTCTTCATTTATGATGAGTGTTACAAGCTCTTTTCTATTGGAGCCTGGTTTTATTTAGAAACTCGATCAAGCGGGCCCTCCTCCTTCTTCTCAGCCTTTGTACTTTCCCTTTATGTGAGAGCATTTGGCTCTGAAAAGGATGCTCTGTTTCAGGGAACTGGATTCTTTCATTCTGAGCAGAACGTAGTCAGCTTGCTGTACCAGGCCCCGCAGGCTGTTAATGCGGATGACGACCATGCCCACTGCATGAAAAAATGGTCCTCTTAGTGTATAATTAACTTCATCTGCTTGGCTGTGGCGATGCTCACTTTTAATTACATGCACTTTCAGCTTTTTTACGGAATTTCAAAGACTTGATATGAGAGGCCGATTACAGCTTCCCCGCTTACGTCCGAGATGGGTTGAAGCAGGCGCAGTTATCTCTACCACTGCCAGCGTCCTTCCTTGGAGGCAGCTACTGATGACACCTCAGAGGATGCCGACTTAGACCATCTGCTCCGAACACACCAAGCTCCAGTGTAATGGCAGCATAATGATCGCTCCACGGAGCACGCTCATTTTGCCCTCGCTAAAAGATACCTCTGCAAAGAAGCATTTTGGAGGAAGAAGAGTACTTAGAAAATGCTCTTGTTCCTGGATTTGGTTATCGAGCTGGAATAATTGATGTAAACAATATCAGTTTAATTTTTGATTACTAAAAGCCACTTGCACACAGCAGGAAGTGTCAAATGTGTCACACAGTATGACACTTTTCACACAGCCTCGCCGTCAGTATACTGATTTGCTGAACAAATATTTATAAGCTCCTACTGTGTGCCGAGCACTGTTCTGGGTGCCGTGGGTATAGGACAGACCGGTAGCCACTAAGTTCGTGGAGCTTATGTTCTGGTGGGGAAGGAATGGGGAAAGGCAAACAAACAATAAACCGCTAAGTAAATTATTCAGACAGTGGCCAGAATAGCGAGGACGTAAACACATTCATGGGATAGAGATGGTAAGGAAAGGCTTTTTTGACAAGGGGACATTTAGGGTAAGATACAAATGATGGACTTGGTCTAGGATCACTTTTTAAGGAAGTTACCTTGTACCAACTTTCTCAGTTCCGTTAGTAATTACCTCCCTCCATATACAAAACAAGTGATGAAACACGTGATACCTTTTTTTTTTTTTGCTTCTTGACAGTTTAAAAACAAGAGTGTGATAGGAAAGAGCACGGATTTACAACTGGCCTTGTGCAGCCATTGAGAACATAACAGGTAAAGTCATAAGCGGCGCGGCCAAGCTCCCATTTCTGGTGAATTGCTCAATTATATAAATATCAATCCTGTTACCTGCCATAGCTCCAGTGCCACCCATTAGCCCCTCCAGAGAGGCTGCCCTAGCGGGACACATGATACACTGTGTAAGCTGCAGGTGGCCTAGGAGACGCCCTGGCATGACCAGTTCTGTCCCAAAGGGAAGTACGGGGCACTGAGACTCTCACTTATCAGAATCTGAATTAGAAACTGTGGTGAGATTCCCCAGTTAGTAGCAGACATACAAAGCACAGCATGAAATAGGCGGTGCAGTGAGAGTGGCCACGATCAGATCAGAAAGTGAAGCGTGAGCTGAAACCATGGCAAGAAGGGGCAGGAGGAAGGGATGGATGTCACAGAGCCAAGGACGCAGGTGGTGGTGTTAGGAAGAGCAGCCAGACAAGAGTGGTGTCGCAAACAGGGACAGGCATACCAGAATGGATATTCATCAACCCAGGCTGTGCAGGGACCAAGGTCAGCCTTGCGGCCAGAACCAGCCAAGCCGCAGATCCGTCTCTATGAGCTGAGTCGTGCTACTGTTCCTAATTGTCCCAAGAGGTCTAGTGCATGCCTCCCCCTCCTCGCCAACCAGACTATTTTCCTGAGTCCTCATGAGATGTGACCACATGGCTAAAATTCCATGTGGTCCTCCCTCCCTCCCTCCTTCCTTCCCTCTCTCCCTCTCCCTTTCTTTTCTTCCTCTCTTTCTTTTCTTTTTCTTTCTCTCTCTCCCTCTCTCTCTCTTTCTTTCATCACAAGTATCCTCACAATAAATGCTAGTCACTAACACTCTCAGAGTGAGCCTCTGCCCCTAGTAAGTCTGGTAAAATTGAACAAAACTACATGTGCACTCACCTTTTCATGCAAGAATCCCACTTCTAATCACCTACCCTGAAGATACACCTCCAGTCATACAAAAATACACATGCACATGCTTATTCATGGCAGCATTATGTGAAGTTGTACAATATTAGAAACAATTTACATGCCCCAATATAGGAAAGTGGTCGAATAAACTACAGCACGTAACACACGATGAAGCATTAGGCTGAGCTACAAAAGAATAAAGAAAATCCTTATGAACTGATATGGAGTGATTTCCAGAAATCAAAGGTTATCATTTAACAACAAAAATGATCAAGGGGCGTAAGGCAAAAGGCACTACAAGAGGTATAAATTCAAAGCTAACCACTAGGCCATAAATATTGAAAGAGGAAAAAAAGGGTGAGTCTCTGATTTTTGTCATCAGGAGTCTAAGACACAACCACAGAGCACTGCTGAACATTGTGTGACCGGTCCAGAACACACGGCACCTACATTCCAATTTCTTCTTAAGACAGACTTGAAAAAACTACACTGGACACATCGAAACGGCGCTGTATCCAGCCAATTCAACGAAGCAGAGGCGCGGGAAAGTGAACTTCGGGAAAGAATTAAATAGTGAACATTTAAAGAAGAGCTGTGGTCTAATGGTGGGAAAAATCAGAACTGTGTCAGACTTCCTACTGCTCATCTCTACCACTTAGTAGTGCTTTGATTTTGAACTTTTTTTTTGCAGGGCGCGGGGAGCGGGTGAGGGAGGTTTCGGAGGTACTCACAGGTTCAGCCCCTTTCCTCCGAGAAGCCCAGGTGAAGGGAACGGAGAGCGGTGTTTCGCGCGGTCACCAGCAGAGGGCAGCAGCGCCCACCGAGTCTCTCAGAGCCCAGCCTGTGGAGGAGCCCAGCTCCCGGGGGCCCCAGGTCCGCCTGGCGATCAGGAATTCCAGGGGCGGTGGGCAAGGCGGCGTGCAGCTGGTCCAGGGGTAAGGGTACACCGCACGGAGGCACTTGGTATTAAGCACAGCCAATCTGGGCGGCTTCTAAATTTCCCGGGAGAAAAATCAAAGAAAAATCCTCTCATTTAAAAGCTGAATATGACCTTCAAAACAGTGCCCCTGATTTTAGTTACAAGTGAAGCAAAAGATCCTTAGAAATCCGTATTCTTAATTTCAGACGTGGATAAAGATAATTTATTATTTCCTTCATTTAGTCAACCACATGGTTATTCAGCCCCTACTATGTGCTCAACTCAATATTACACGTTGTAGGCAAAACAACAACAACAACAAAAAAAAACCCCAAAAATAAACAAAAATAAACAAATTTTAAAAAACGTAGACCCCAGACATAGAAACAATCTAAAACTCTATTACAAAAAGTCCAAGTCAATGAATTTTTAAAAGTGAGTTATGATGATACCAATTATGTATTTTAAAATTGACTTTTAACCAAAAAATGAATAATTAGCATTGACGTGGAGGCCAGTATTCTTGGTTAACTCAAACCATTGAGCCGGGTACTTCTTTAACCACTCAACGAATGCTAAATCATTTAATCTGTGTATAACAACCCAGTGAGATAGATACTCTTACGACTCCTTATTACAGAGGTTCATAGAGGTTAAGTAGCTTGACCAAGCCCACACAGCTAGTACATGACAGAGTAGGATTTGAACTCAAGAAGTCTGGATCCAGACTCCAGGCTCCTAGCCATGATATCACACTTACCACTGCCAAGCACCGACCATAGCAGAGTCCTCCACGAGGACTGGTCTTCCACGTAGAATTAATTCACACTCCCTCCCTGAATTGTTACTTTCCATCACTCTAGAGTGATTGATCACCCATCCTTCCTACCTCTTTCCCTTCCTATGAAGTGCCATGTCACATGAACCATGACGTTGAAGAGTAGAATTCTTTTGTTCTTTAATTTGGGTTTATCCTAAAAGAACATCACACCTCATTCTGACCTTTTCCTTGTACTCTGTTGATAATTTAAGTAACTGTTTTCTTGACTTCTTAATAGAATGTCTCATTTAAGTGTAGCTTAAAAATTAATCACCCAAGTTACCCAGACTCAAAACATCTGTTATCCTCCCTCCCCTTATCCCCAAGGTAATTTTGCCAGGTCATGTAGTGGCTTCCTCCTGTATTTTCCCTAAAATGTCTCCTAAATCTTCTTTTCCATTTCAGTAGCAGTTCCTAATGCTCCGTACCCCCAGCCTGGGGCTTTATAACAGCCTCTCAACTGGTCTCCAGACCCCGATCCATTCCACAAACCTCTTCCAGATGAAGCTACGAAAGCTACGTATTATAGATCAGGTCGTATTTCTTGCTCTGAAACTTTGTATGGCTTCACTTGTCTACAAAATTAAGTACTGAATCCACCAAGAATTAGTCTTTTCTAATTGGGTCATTTGTAGAGATGTGGATGGACCTAGAGACTCATACAGAGTGAAGTAAGTCAGAAAAAGAAAAACAAATATCGTATATTAACGCATATATGTGGAATCTAGAAAAATGGTACAAATGAACCAGTTTGCAAAGAAGAAAAGGAGACATGGATGTAGAGAACAAACGTATGGACACCAAGGGGGGAAAGCGGGGGGTGGAGGTGGTGGTGGGATGAACTGGGAGATTGGGATTGACATATATACACTAATATGTATAAAATAGATAACTAATAAGAACCTGCTGTGTAAAAAAATAAGTAAAATGCAAAAAAAAAAAAAAAAGAATCAGTCTTTTCACCCAAGCTCCAACTTAGTTTTATAGCTCCCTGGTTCACAAAAGTACTTCATTCCATAGGCAAATTCATAAAGACAGAAAGTAGAAAAGACGTTACCAAAGACTGCGGGGAGAGGAGAGTTAGGCTTAATGGTTACAAAGTTTCTCTTTGAGGAGATGAAAACATTTTGGAAATTGTAGTGAAAGTTATTCAACACTGAATGTAATTCATGCCACAGAATGATACACATAAAAATGGTTACAATGTCAAATTTTATGTTGTATATATTTTACCACAATAAAAACATTCACAAAAAGTATACTTCATTCTAGCACAACTAGACCAATTGCTTCCTCCGCTCTGAACCACAGTCCCCCGATTAATTTTTACCTTTCCACAAGGCAGAAAAAAAATGGTCTGTCCATATCGTCTATGATTTCTCGAACCTTGTGAGGCTTCCGGCTTCCTCCTTCTGATCAGTGAAATATTAGAATAAAAATTTCAGACTGTCTCTAGTGGCTTTTATTGCTTTTCTGTCCCGTTTATAGGAACATTCTTTTCTTTCTTCTCAGTGAGACCTTCTAATAAAAGCCTACAGAAATAGCAAAACAAGTTTATGTCATGGATGCCGCTTTCTAACCAGATAGATGGTCTCTCGTGGAGTACTTTCTCCAAGGAGGTCATGAGTGCTCCGGACCATCACGCCATGCACTGCGGTCTTACCTTTCCCTTTTCAGAAGCAAGCTGGCTGGGAGATTTCCTAGACCATATATAACCGCCAAATGCCTGAAAATTTTAACATCCCTCTTTTTTTTTTTTTTTTAGTGGAGAACACTAATGCCACACTTTAAGCTTTATTTTAGGGAAAAATAATTGAACGCCTACTCTGTTTAAAAGGATGCTACAGTTACTGAACAGCAGCTTTACTGTCACTGTGGGATGCCTAACATTGAAGAGTTCATATATGTCTGCAGGAAGAGTCTTAAGCAAGCTTTACTCCAAGAACTTTGCACTCAAAACAGCAAGGTCCTACTGCAGAGCATGGGAAACTACATTCAGTATCCTGGGATTAACATTAATGGAAAAGAATCTGAAAAAGAATAGATAGATATGGGACTGAATCACTTTGCTGTACACCTGAAACTGACACAACATTGTACATCCACTCTACTTCAATTTTTAAACATCAATAAAAAAAATCAATCAATCAAAAGAACTCTACACTCAGAGAGGATGAGGAGGGATTCTGGGACTATAGCACCAAGAAAGCAACCTCCTTTGCCTCCATGCTCACCTCCACTGATGTGCTTCTCATGGGGTCCTCTCGCAGAAGCCTAAGGACAGTGGGGTCCAGGTGAGGCCGTCAGCTTTGTGGGGTGGGGAAAACCACCAGAAGTATTTTTCCCCTTGGGCTGGGGAAGTACCTGGAGCCCAGGCTTGGGAAGACCAAGGATGAGGACAAGATAGTGGCAGATGCTGGAAAGAGGTGGGCCCGCAGTCACCTGTGATTCTTGTGACAGAAGTTGACATGGATGGTGCCTCTTGGCACTGGGCAAGGTGACAGCCCTGATTGCTATTGTTCCCCCAACACCCTCAAACTGCAGCCACCCCCCATCAACACGCACACAGAGAAACTCAGCAGAATAGCCTGAGACTTCTCACCTGCTACTCTGACATAGTGGAGCAGCATCTAAGAGAGAAGGGCTGCAACCTAAGAATCCTACATCCAGCCAAGAGCTTCCAACAGTCAGGAAGATATTTGAAGGTAAGCCAATAGCCAGAAACTATGACACTCAAATACCCCTTTCCAAGGAAATAATTAAGATTCAAAACCAACCACAGAGGAACCGGAAGAGAGGTCTCAAGATGGAAGAAGATGAATAGGAGAGGTCCAAACCACTCAGCCCCTCAAGGATATGTAGGGCCTTTTTATAAACACAAAGCTGACTTTTGTTAAAGCAGTATAACAGACACAGCATTTATGCACCAAACTCTACAAGTTAAAAGCACAAAGCAAAAAAGATGACAAATTCAAGAACTATTTGATAAAATTACTATTAGAGTCAGAGTCTTCTAGATATCTTCCTTAGACAGCATATCCAGCAGGAAAAAAATAAGCAAGAACATAGAGGAATTGAAAAATACAATCAATAAGCTTGATATAACTGGTACTTATATATAGAACCTTACATCCATTGAATAGGAAATGTACATTATTTTCAAAGGTCCAAGAATATCTATTAAAAGTTATCATAAAGAAGTGCCACAAGTCCACAATTAAAACCTTAAACATTCAAAAGCATTGAGATTTTAAACATCACAATTTTTCAGTTCATAATCAACTAAAATTAGATACAAGCAACTCACAGACAAAGAAAACAAACTTATGGCTACGAAAGGGGGGCAGGGGAGAGGGATAAATTAGGAGTTTGGGATTAAAATATACACGCTACTATATATAAAATAGATAACCAACAAGAACCTACTGCATAACACAGGGAACTATACTCAATATCTTGTAATAACCTATAATGGAAGAGAATGTAAAAAAAAAAGGATATATATATTTCTATATATGTATAATTGAATCACTTTACTGTACACCTGAAACTAACACAACATTGTAAACTATATTTCAATAAAAATTTTAAAAAAAGATATAAGTAACAAAAATGACCAGAAATCTTATCCATTTGGAAACTAAAAAGGAGCTGTCGATAATCTGTGGATTAAAAAGGAACCCCAGAAGAAAAATTACCAGCTATCTAGAAAGCAACAAAAAGCAGTGCACAGCATACAAAACCTGTAAGACACAGTGAGACCCATCCTCAGAGTTCATGGTCTTGAATGCATCTATGGCTAAAGAAAAAAGACCAAGAGGTGCTAAGAATTCACTTTTATAATTTCCTAAAGAGAACAACAAAAGAAACCCAAAGAAACTAGGAAGAGGGATAAAATAAAGATAAAACCCCAAAGTAATAAGGTACCATAAGACGATAGCAGAGGATAAATTAAATCCAAATGTTGCTTTTCTTGGCCAAGACTTATGAAATAGATAAACCCCTTAAGATCCTGATTAAGGGAAGAGACAGCAAGAGAGATAAAGAGAGCGTGAGCAAATATCAGTAAGAGTAGAAAGGAGAAATAACCACAGAGACAGAAGTGATTAAAATAATTTAGGAGAATAGAATAATCAATTCTACAGCAACAGTTTTCAAAATTAGAAAGGATGAATTCCTAGCAATATGATAAAGTGTGAAAATTGACTCAGCAAAAAAGTTAAACATTTTGAAATATCAAAGAAAAGCTAGAGATATTGAGAAAAGACCTTCATAAATGTCTTTAAAAGCTATAAATATTTGGGAGACATTAGAGATATGTGACTACAGACTGTATATTAAATAATATTTGGGATTATCACTAATTTTCATTGCTGTTGCAAGTTAACTATGACAATGTCCTCATTCTTAAAACTTTCATGCTAAGAAATTTAGGGATGAGATTCCATGATGTCATGCACACACACACACAACACATACAAATATGGCACTATCACCATAAACTACAGTAATCAAAACAGTATAGTACTGGTATAAAGACAGACAAAGTTAATCAGGGGAACAGCCTAGACAGTTCATGAATAAAGCCACATCCATATAGAAAACTGATTTTTTTTTTAACATCTTTATTGGAGTATACTTGCTTTACAGTGGTGTGTTAGTTTCTGCTGTATAACAAAGTGAATCAGCTATACATATACATATATCCCCATATCCTCTCCCTCTTGCGTCTGCCTCCCGCCCTCCCTATCTCACCCCTCTAGGTGGTCATGAGCTGATCTCCCTGTGCTATGCGGCTGCTTCCCACTAGCTATCTATTTTACATTTGGTAGTGTATATATGTCCATGCCACTCTCTCACTTCGTCCCAGCTTCCCCTTCCCCCTCCCCATTAGACAACTGATTTTTGACAGGGGCACAAAGGCAACACAACCAATGGTGACTTTTCAACAAATGATGCTGGAAAAGTTGGATTTCCATATGCAAAAAAAGTGAACTTGAATCCCTGCCTCTCGACACAAAACCCAATACTATAAAACTTCTAGAAGAAAACATTGAAGAAAATCTTGTTGACCTTAGGTTAGACAAAGATTTATTATCCAAATCCATAAACGAATGAATTTATACGTCAGACTTCATGAAAATGTAAAATCTCTGGCCTTCAGAAGACACTGATAAGAGAATGAAAAGACGAACCACAGATTAGGAGAAACTCACTGGAAAGTGTATATCTGATAGAAGACTTGTATGTAGATTATACCAAGAACTCTCAAAACTCAACAAAAAGAAAGCCAGCCACCCAACGCAAAATGGGCAAAAGATGTTAAACAGATAGTCACCAAAGAAGATATATCTAGAAGGCAAATAAGCATAGGAAGAAATGCTCCACACCATTAATTAAGGAAATGCTAATTAAAACCTCAGGAGATCCCTGTTACAATGGCTACAATTACAAGTGGAGGAAGGATGTAGAGGAACCAGAACTCTAATCCACTGCTGGTAGGGATGTAATATGTTACAATACTGAGGCAAATAGCTTGGCATGTTCTTAAAAGTTAAACATATTATTTGGCAATTCTACTTTTAGATATTTACTGGAGAGAATAGACATGCATTCAAAAACATGGATACAACTATTCATAGAAGCTTTATTTGTAATAGCCCAAAACTGGAAATGGCCCAGATGTTCATCAACAGATGAACAGATGAACAAATTTCGGTATATACTTACAATGGAATACAATTGGACAATAAAAAGGAATTTGCATACAAAAGCATGGATGATTATTCTGAGTGAAAAGAAGCCAATCACAAAAGACCACATATTATACGAGGCCATTTATGTGATATGTCCAGAACATGCAAACCTACAGAAACAAAAAATAGATTAGTGGTGCTTAGGGCTGGGGTGATGGGGAAGTTGGGGGTGATAGCTAAAAGGTATGAGGTTTCTTTTGAGGTGATGAAAATGTTTTAAAATTGACTGTGGTGTTGACTGCACAGTCCTGTGACTATACTAAAAGTGCTTGTATGGTACTTTGAATGTGGGTGAATTGTATAGTATTTGAATTGTACCTCAATAAAACTGTTATGAAAATAACAGCTATTTTCAGGCAATTTCTACTTAAGGTTCTGAATACAAACCTCTCTGGTCACTGTGTTCATTTCCTAGGGCTGCCATAGCAAAGTACCACAGAGTGGGTGTCTTAAGCAACAGAAATTTATTTCCTGATCGTTCTGGAGGCTGGAAGTCTGAGATCAAAGTGTTGGCAAGGTTGATTTCTTCTGAGTCCTTTCTAGTTGGCCTGTAGCTGGCTTGCCTTCTTTCTGTGTCTTCATATGGTCTTATCTGTGCCTGTGTCCTAATCTCCTTTTCTCATAAGGACAACAGTCATTGTTTTAGGGTCCGCCATATGACCTCATCTTACCTTACGTCTTTAAAGGCCTATCACCAAATACAATCACGTTCTGAAGTACTGGGCGTTAGGATTTCAACATATCAATTTGGCGGTGGTGGGGGGTGCTGGGGGCAGGCGGGTGCCCATCATTCAACCCATAACACAATGGAAACACACAGGGAGAACTTTCTTGGACCAGGGGAGGAAGAGGTATGGTGACAACAACACAAGTTAATATGCCTCAGTGAATTAGCCAGGTATGTTCTGTGATTGGGCCAGCAGTCACCTAACTTGTGAACTCTGCTTCGTCCTTGTTTTGCTTTTCTGCATTAGTAGCCGAGTCAGGGAATGGCAAACGTGTCTGATGTGTTTGATGCTTGTGTGCTGTGAAATCAGAGGAAGGTGGGAGCAGGGGAGTTAAGCCTGGGTTGTGTTACTAACCAACTACAATCTTTATGCCCTAAAGATTCACAGAAACCATTTGCAGGTTGGTTCTAAGCCCCATTCACTTATTCAACCGGGGAACTCGAGTACACTTGGGTTAGGGTCCTGCTTTGTGGAGTCCTGCTTGCATCTGAATCCTGGTTCTGCTGCTTATGGACTGTGTAGCCTTGGGAAAATTTACCTCCTGATGCTTCCGATTTCCTGTCTACAAACTGGGTAATAATAATGCTGTCTGATCCGTAGTGATATCAACATGAAATGTGCTTAGAACAGGGTCTGGTCTATACTAAGTGCCCAAGAAACATCAGCTATTATTTATTATGTGACAGCCAAGAAATTTAAAAATCGTACCTTAAAAATTTATCATCACCTGATGACTTGAGGGAGCTGTTTTATTCTCAAAGTTGATATTAAAAACAGAAATAAATACGTCCGCAGCTCTCTGAATGCCAGATCTGTGAAGACCTAATCCATTTAAAATGAGAGCAGTGCTGGGAGCAGTCGAGAGTGAAGTCACAAAGCCTGGGACTTTATAATGCACACTGGTCTGTGGACCATCACTTTGCCCCTAGAGACTCTTGCTTTACATACATTTCTAACCGCCTTGCCTCTTGGGTTTTCCAGAAGCAGCAAATTAGAAAGTAAAGGAGGAAAATGCTTAGAAGCAGGAGCACTGACAGTATCGAGAAGTGACAGGGGACAGTTTGTCAGCTAAGGAAGAAGCAAGAAAATTAAAAAGCCGACCAAAGTCCCACGTAACTCAATAACCTCCCGAGGGCTTCCCCGCACGCCACAATGACTGATGTTCTTAAGGATGACCTGAAGCCCTGCATTCCTCGCCATGGAAATGGCCTCTCCATCCACTCTGCTGCCCCAGCTTGAGAAATCAACTCTCTCCTGCCTCTTTCCCTCTACAGCTATCTAGTTGGTCACCAAGTCCTATCAATTCCCTCTTAAATGGATCTTGAGGCTCTGGTGCCTGACAAAAATGGGTGGACATCCTGAAATATTAACCCACGGTTCCCGAAGCGCTACCTTATTATTGTCTGCTGGACATGAGAGACTTCTGCCCGGCCTCCCGGCCTCCAGCCTCATTGTCTAAGGACAGTATAATCAGGGCGGGGTGGGGGACACACTCGTAGCTGGTGAGTGCCTATCAGGTGTCAGGCAGCATATGCTCACCATTCTGTTCCAATCAAAAAATGACACCTCTTAACAGAGACACAAAGTTGCTATTTTAAGTTATTTTAGAAAATCTAAGTAGATGTATTCAGAGTGAATTAGAGAAAGTGAGGTCATCAGCTTGATAATTCAGACCCCAAGCACCACTTTCACTTCAATTATACAGATAATTGAGAGAAAACTGAGAGAGGAAAGTGGGTAGCTTAGAGCAGCCCTGAATTCGTCACTGTGAACAGACCAAGGTTTGGTTTTCCTTCTGTTTCCGTATTTCACTTTGTTCTTCTCTTCTTATGCCACCACAAACTTGAGGAAACATTAACGTGGTGGGTTTTCATAATATCTCTAGAGTAGCTCCCTTTTGATCCGTCTCAAGTTCTCTGCCACGGCTCTAACGCAGGGCAGGGCCATGTGCCGTGCTGGGTGTTGGCTGCGTGAGCTGCTTTTGCCGGTGACAACAAGCTTAGATGGGACTGGCTTATGTGGCAGCAATTACTGAGTTCTCTGTGCAGGAGGATCCAGTGTCCACACTCACATCTGGGTTACTCTCCACTCACTTTACCCAAGGCTGAACTCCAAAAGACCCATTAACACAAACGCCACAAAGAACTTAAGATTTGTATCTTAAGAAAATTCTCATTATTTTCACTTTAACTCTGAACTGAATGCAAATGTGTCTGGCGTCTTTAATGCAGGCATTTCTAATAATCAGCGTCCTCCTGATCATTAGGTCGATAAAGTGCTTTCCAATTACGAGTCTTAAATGGAGCATTTTGCCTGCAGTGAAGCAATTTGCTTTTTAGCTTGAAAACCTTTGCAGAAGAATATCAGCTGACTTCATTTAGGTATGTACTTGTTCTGGTTGTTCTAGGGAGCGCCCTTTATCAACAACTGCCAGTCACTGACAAAATATGGCTATTCACACACTGTCATCACCTCTATTGCCTGTACACAGCCTGCTGTCCTGGCTTTTCCTCTCTGGTGTGTGTTGATATGAGAATCTCACCCATCTCGGCAGTGCCACGTCCTTAGATCAACAGCGCTCAGTGCTTTGTTCAGACGAATCTCTCAGTCACCAAGCAGCACCTCGGATGGCCAGGTCACACTGCCTGGAGACAGACTGCCCTTACGCTGACGTTTTCTCTGCCACATCTCTGAGCTTTGCAGTGCATGTCACGCAATGTCACAAAGCCATGTGAGAGCACTGCTTCCCCACCAAAGCGAAGCAGAGGGTGGGCACAAATCCACAGACAATTCAGCAACCAAGGAGATTTTATTCTTAATATCTACTCACCCACCACCCACTCTCAACCATCCCTTGATTTCCTGAGATAATGCCTATTGAAACTCCAATCTTCTTCTGTTTTATTTTAATCTATGATGTGCTCACATTCTGAGCAAGAGAGAGAAAGAGCACAAGAATGCTTCTGGTTTTGTTCTGCTTTTTAAACATTTTGGTCCAATTTTACATTTATATGGAGTAGAAATTGATGCAGATAAAATACTTTTGCTTAGAATTGTCGGCATTTGGGTTTTTTTAAAGTGTGGCTTTTGACCTAAGTTGGTCAAATAATTGCATAGATCCAGCTTAAATCACTTTCAAGCTTTTCAGACATTTATAAGACAACCAGTTTTTGCATGACTCCATGAGCAATTCTTTTTTATCCTGTCTCTTCCCTCTTTTTGCTGAGTTTTCTCTTCTGACCCCTTTATAAACAATCTAGAACACACGTAAGTGATGCCAGAGAAATATGCACCCCACCTCCTCCGAAAGCCTGGGAGCACAAAGAAAAGTTTCTTTCTATAATTTCTTTAAAAAGATACTTAACAAAATAACATTTAATTTTTCTTCTAATTAGATGTCTTACTATTACCCAAGGGAAGAAAATTTAAATTGTCTGTAGTTCTACCTTTCAGAGATCATCACTGTTACCATGTTAGTGTGTATGGCCACCTAGTCTCTCTTTTATTATTATTATTATTATTTTTTTTTTTGGCTGCGTCGGGTCTTAGTTGCGGCACAGGGGGATCTTTCATTGCGGCGCACGGTCTCTTTGTTGCGGTGTGCGGGCTTCTCTCTAGCTGTGGTGTGCGGGTTTTTTCTCTCTCTCTAGCTGTGACGCACAGGCTCTCTCGTTGAGGCGCGCGAGCTCAGTAGTTGTGGCACGTGGGCTTAGTTGCCCCGCGGCATGTGGGATCTTAGTTCCCCGACCAGAGATCGAACCCACGTCCCCTGCAGTGGAATGCGGATTCTTTACCATTGAACCACCAGGGAAGTCCCAGCCACCTAGTCTCTCATAAACACAGAGAATGTGGTAAAAGCTTTCCACAAATTTTTGAAGTCAAATTTAATGGTAAAAATGAAGTCAAGATTTGGTAGCAAACTGAAATAATTCCAACAGTCAAATAAAAATTACTTTACAATGAACTTATTCCTAAAAAGCTGGGGCCAATTCTGATGGAGCTGTCTGGGAAGATTAGCTAAAATACACAATTCCAAGCTTCTCATAGTGGTATTATGCTAAGTGTTCTTTAATGAAGGTGGAAAAGCTTAACCCCAAAAGAGTAACAAGCTTAGAAACCTGCAAGAAGACTGGATTTGTGTAACAGCGGCAGAAATTGACATCCTAATAGAAATGGTCCAATAGGGAATTCTTTTTAAGGATCCTACTTCCATGTATTACCATAATGCAATTTCTTTTATAATTTTGATCAATGCTTTTCTTAAAATTATGATCTTGTATTGGGAAGGGCACATACACCACCTTTCCACTGGAAAACTAAAGAATGCCAACTTTCCTGTCTTTGTACAATTAAAACAGCGATTTGAAAATATGAACACTTGGCTAAAATTAGATAGGAATAGCTAGTCCTTTTACATTTGAGGGAGCCAAAGTATTGGATATATTCCCTATGACAGGGGGCTTTTCCAAGGATGGACAGAGGTTTCATAAGAGGTTCACTGAAAAAAGACTTTACCAGTAGCCCAGTCTGGAAAAGAATGCTGGTATTTTACGTAAATTTTCTATTTCAGATAACATTTCAACCATTAATTTATAGAAACAGAGGCATTGCTCTGGTCTTACCCTCCAAAATAATTTGCTCTTTGGTCCGGTCTCTAGGTAAAGATTGTAACTAATGATTGGTTCCATTTGGGAAACCCA
Organism: Balaenoptera acutorostrata; assembly: GCF_949987535.1. NCBI lineage: Eukaryota > Metazoa > Chordata > Mammalia > Artiodactyla > Balaenopteridae > Balaenoptera > Balaenoptera acutorostrata. The sequence goes on along the minus strand of NC_080073.1, from coordinate 26,320,650 downwards.
TATTAATGCAAAAAAAAATTTAAGAGGCCTATGGGCTCTTTTGAACTGCACCCATGCCTAATTATTTCACACATTTATAGACGTCAACGTTGCTGCCTCTGTATAGCAGCTGCTCTCTTACTTGGGGCTGCCGTGTGCTATAGTGAAGCATCACTCACTGTCCCACAGAACAAGAGCAGCCATGGATTTGGGTGTTAACCCAAACGACCAGCTGAAGTAGAATATAACCCGAATACAAGTGGGATCCCACAGGGCTGGGGCTACAGGTCATGCCCTATTTGAAAAACAGGAGAAAATGCACATCAAACGCCATTGAAATCTTTACTCAGTCTCACAAGAAAACACTTAATAGACAACATTTTTGTGCAAACCTAATTTCCCTTAAAAAGCCTCTCTTCATGATGCTCCACGTTTAAACTCTTTTACCCTTTAGCCAGTGACTTCTATTAAAACATTGTCTTCTCTCACTCCTCTTCCAAGGGACCTTCTGCCCACATCCAGACCTAAAAGGCTCCTCCACCTCTGCTGTCCCTGTCTTCACTCCCTGCCTTTATTTCTTTATCATCTGGATCCACTTATCCTCTCTTGCTTCTTTGTCTTTTGTTTTTCAGTTCTCCCTAAATACGAATCCGTACAACAAAGCAGTCTGAAAGCTGACCAAGCAATCCAAAATCAAGAACCCAAGAAACCTTCCCTCTTTGATGGAACTAATAGGGACAAAATTGTCAGCTTGTGGAATCACAGGCATGCCTGTTTCCTACAAATGTTTGAAAAGCATTTTCAGAAAGCATCTTTCCACCTGTCTCCTTGCTCCAAAGACTGTCTTCCCCACGAGAAATGCTCTATGTCTTTGAAGAAGGCCATTGCTTTATATCCATCCAACTTCTTCTATGTTCCATCTAATTTATTCAATAAACATTTTGTGCTGGGTTACCAGGATGAACAATTCCTATGATAAAATGGTAACACATTCAAATGGCTGTGAGAATCTGTACTGTGTTCTTTTATCTTTATACTTATACTCAGAGAACATGGGTAAAATATTGTGTAAATTACTCAGAGGTGGGAAGGCATCTTGCAAAAGGAGGAATCTGAGTTAGAACAAGTAAAACGTGACCGGGAAAAGTGTTCTGGATAGAAGAAAGAGCATTTGCAAAAAATCTCTCCTCTACAATACAAGGAAGAAAAGCAAAGAGGGGCATGATACTTCTCTTCAGATGTTTGTACGGTTCCAATGTGGAAGGCAGAGCAGCCTTGCTCTGAGTTATTTCAGGGGCTGAGAAATGGGAAAAAGAGGCAGGAGTAAAAGAAGCCAAATGGGGGCTTCCCTGGTGGTGCAGTGGTTGAGAATCTGCCTGTCAATGCAGGGGACACGGGTTCGAGCCCTGGTCTGGGAGGATCCCACATGCCACGGAGCACCTGGGCCCGTGAGCCACAACTACTGAGCCTGCGCGTCTGGAGCCTGTGCTCCACAACGAGAGACCGCGATAGTGAGAGGCCCACGCACCGCGATGAAGAGGGGCCCCCACTTGCCACAACTAGAGAAAGCCCTCGCACAGAAGTGAAGACCCAACACAGCCAAAAATAAATAAATAAATAAAAATTTAAAAAACTTAAAAAAAGAATAGGCATTACTTAGTAATAAATATTTAGAATACAAAAAAAAAAAGCCAAATATACTCAATCTGAAAAAGAACTTTCTAATACATGGCACAACCTGATAATAGTGATAATAATAGAAAATATTTATGCTTGTTATTATAGACCAAGCACTGTTCTTAATGACATATATCCTTTATGGATAAAGAAAAAAATATATCAAATTAATCCTCATGATAACCCTCTACTAGCACCATCCCCAATTTACAGATGCAGAAATTGAGGCACAGATATGCTAGGGAACATACCTAAGGCACCACAACCAGTGACTGGTGGTCCCTGGATTTGAACCCAGGCAGTCTGGCTCTAGTATTTGTGTTCTCAAGTAGTCTGCCATACCTGCCAACGCAAGAGCATATTTCCTATCACCGAAGGCTTCCAAGTAAAGGTTGGGTGGCCCTTCCACTGGAATGCCCTAGAAGAGTTTCCTGCGTTGAATGGGAGGCTGAGCTCTATCACTTCAAAGGCTCCTTTCACCTCTCAACCGGTGAGGCTGGTAACTCATCTCAAATCTTGCTGACAGGTTCATAACTCATCACCACACATCAAAGTCTTCTTTCTTTCCTCCACAATTCAAGAGCCACGGATTCACAAAACCATGAAACTCCCTCAGTCCCAGCGGCGCGATGTTCCCTTCACACTGTCTTCTTATTCTCTCCCAAACTGTGGTTCTGTAGATCGACTCAGCCTTTCTGAAAAAACTCTTTCCACCTTCCCCTCCTGCCTATCGGTTTCCTGCATCTGTATGCTCTCCCTGTCCACAACTGCATCACCAAGGTCCAGAAATCAGTCTGGCGAAGACACGGTTTACCTCTGAGATTCTGAGGGAGAAGACAGGAGGGACATGGCTGGTCATGCACAGATTAACAGGGCCCTTTCCGGGGCAGGATCTCTCTGCAGATGTATTACTGTTGTGACGAAGAGCTCCTCAGGTTTTGAGGGCAGAGTGAGAGGACAGAGGAAGAGGAAAACGTGAGCTGTGTGTGTCAAGCTTGGCCACTCAGGCCTAGAGAGCTTTCTGCTGAAGGGGCTCTCGGCCTTGGCTCGCAAATGGGGAGTCACCTCCCCATATGCACAGAACCAGAAGAGACTTCAGACATTTCTGTGCGTCTTAGGAACAGCTGGTGGCTCCTAGATGAATCTAATTAAGCATCTTCCCGGATGCAAGCAGTTCTAATTTTAAGATTAAGAACGTTGCCCAAACGACTGGCTTCAGACGTTTTATCCCAGACACGCCATTTTGTGGCACAGGCTAAACTGCATTACAGAAATTACTCCACCCTGAAGCTCAGCCAAGTCAATTATATTGATGGATGAACCCAGGATGTCAACCGTTGGAATACAATGCTTCAGACCAGGCTCACTGTCCTTTAACCCTGTCATATTTGTGGCTAATATCCCTTCCCCTGACAGCCCCTCCTCAAATAATAAATGTCAGAGCAGATGAAAACTGACTGCCTTTGCTTCAGTCAAATGAAGCAAGATGCAGCTGCGTTTCGGAATGGAGTGTAGGCTGGACTCAGGGCTGTCACTGGAACTTGGGCAGCTTTGGTCGGTCCCTTCCGGCTCTCCTTAACAAGCACTTCTAGTACCGTCCGGTCTGTCTCACTTGCTGAGACCGGCAGCAGGACACATGAAGCAAAAGGGACCTGCAAATAGCAGGATGCCTGATTTGGGGATGCAAAAGCCAGAATCAAAGAAGGACAATTCCTGGGACTGAAATTCCAGGGCTCCTGTTGATTCTGCCTTTCTGCTCGAAAATAGATACCTAAGTCAAGAGGTCCCTCTAGAACTGCAAATGAGTCCTCATCTCTCCGCTATCATCATCATGAAAGGGTGTCATCAAGTGAGACCCTCTCCCCACCCCCCTAAAAGGGAGCAGACATCAAAGCCAGAGAGGTAGCCACTTACCAACAAGTTTCACTACCTCAAAAAAATAAATAAATAAAATAGTAATCAGGAGCCATATAGTAAAATATAATTTTTTTTCTCCCTAAAGAGAAAGAGATAGAGAAGAAGTTCAACGAAGTCAGAGTGGAAGGCTACACATTAGGGGTCCTCTGTTCGTCTAAACAGAATGCTGGGGGGAGGGGTGCGACTAGCACAGAGAAAAGAAAGCAGAATAAGGGCACAGAGCCAGACTACAAGAAAGGGGGAAATAGTAAAAGAGCCTGAAATTCTTCTTTAAGAATTCTTTCTTTTCAGCTGAGTGGAGCCAGGATTTCCTGTAATTATCCAGCCGTGCACTGGCGTGGATATTAAGTGGGGCTTCTCTTCGGAAAAGGGAGACCAGGGACAAGGGTGTTGGGCCCCGGTCGGCTTCTGTCTCGACAGCAACATCAAAGTCACCAGATCTCACTCGGCGGCTCACCGAAGCCACAGGACAGGCTGGCCTCAGAGGCAAAGCTTAGGCATCCTCTACCATCGCCAGAAGACTTTTTGGAGGGCAAAACCATTTTCCAGGACCCTGCTAGCCCATACACCAGAGAGATGACTGTGCAATGCTGAAAAGTCAGCTCTGCCTTCGGTTGACATGGCAACGCAGCCTTGGTTTCCTTCTGTCTTCCAAGTTTCTAGTCTTGTCTGTGAAAAGGAGCAGCCCTCAAAGATAGAAGAAAGTGAAAGACTGAGAAAACCTTTCTTTGGGTATAATGGAAATAGGGTCAAAGAGTAGGAGAGAGATAAACAAAAAGGGGCCAAAGAATGGGAGATCTAAATAAAACCCAGGGCCCAGCAAGGCCACTTCACAAAGAGGAAGAGACACAAACAGTGATAGAAAGGAAGGTGACGACACTGAAAACTAAAGCAAAGAGCAATCATGGAGAGAAATTAGCTTGGGCTGCTGTAATAATCATTCTTGATATTCTGTAATTGACAATTCGGCACCTTGAAATCATGGGCCAAACAAACAGGCAAAGTGGTTTACATCCATACTATCCCTGGGTCTCGTGAGCACACAGAACTCACGTTACAGACCCTTCAACCACAAGTCCCAACATCTCTGTTTCGTTTCTTGCCCAATAAGGGACGTCCCCACCCAACCACATTCCTCCACTTTAATAACAAAGGCTTCTGTCATGCTTTCCCTCGTTCCTGCCACCTCATGACCACCCTGGTGCTTCTCCAGGTGGCCCTGCATGGCATGGTGTGTCCCCTCCTCTTGGGAACAGTGAGTAACAAACCCTGCTTTCAAAGGCAGTTGTCTGTGTCTGCCATTGTAGCACAACTGATTTTAAAAACCCTGGGTACATTTTAAAACAGCTGCAACACATCATTCTGGATCTTCAGGAGTGTGTGCACTTCTAAATTGTATTAGCATAGCAGTGAGACAGACTTTGTGCTCACAGCCTACATGATTTTGAAGGAGGCGTTCACAAACCAGCTACTGATGACAAGAGCTAACCCTGTCTGACGACTTGTAAACAACGAGTCCTTCTCATGACTACACTCATTTCATCCTCATCCCAGCTCTACGAGGTAGGTACCATCATCATGCCCATTTCACATATGAAGAAACAGACTCAGAGAGGGTGAGTAAGGAGCTTGTGGTGACTCAGTGGGCGGGCAACAGAACTCAGAGGCAGTCTGGCTCCCGTAGCTGGGTTTTTAATGCTATATTTATGTTTATTCTTACCTCAAACCCACTTGCTACACACTAGTTCTTTCTCATTGTGACCGTCATAGACCCACGAGCATCAGCAAACATTTAGTGAGGGCCAAAGGCATGCACTGCATTGTCCTAGGCACCAGGAGTACCTGTCTAGGAGAAAAGTGAGCCCTACCCTTAAGGGATTCAATGAAAACATAACAGTCACTAAGTTCTTCTGCTGAGAACTGCCTGATAGACAGCAGGTGCTCTTGAAGATAAAAGGGAAGAGGAACCACAGGCTTCAGGATAGCTGGAAAAAGTGTCTGTGTGTGTGTGTGTGTGTGTGTGTGTGTGAAGGGGCAGGGGGCGATTAACCTGGACCTTAAAGGAAAGAGAGGGGTCACAAAATGGAGAGCCGAGGTAAGGGTATGGAGGGGAGGTGAGGTGAGGAAAGGCAGGAGAGGAAGATTGCACATGGCCTGTCTGCAGTTCAGCTGCAGTGACCCTATTCTGATTTGAGTGAGGGGTTAGGTTGAAATTGAAGAGGTTGGTGCAAGACGATGAAGGGTCTTACATGGCGATGCTAAGGAACCTGGTGCATTGAGGGAGGCCTGTAAGTAGCCAGGAGGAGGGGAGGATACAAAGAGAGGAGAGAGCAGGAGTGGGAGGTGGGGGGGTCCAGAAGAGAAGACCATGGGGTTCACTGAACGAAGGCCCATGCAGGCAGCAGAGAAGATGGGGAAAGGCTGCACGACACAGCCCTTTGTTCCCACTTTGTTCTCCCATCTCTGGGATCAAAGTCCCAGAATGGATAGAGAATGATCTGCAGTTAGATTACTCGTGTGAGAGGAAATGGAATAAAAATGAAGGGAATTCCCTGGGGGTCCAGTGGTTAGAACACTGTGCTTCCATTGCAGGGGGTACGGGTTCGACCCCTGGTCGGGGAACTGAGATCCTCCAGGCCTCACTGCACGGCCAAACACTGACAACAACAACAAAACACATTAAGGAAGCTCTTGCCCTCCTTCTCTATTCCAAGTCCCATAGACGCATGTTAAAAGCTGGCATAGAGTGGGTTTTTGATGACTTGGATCACTAACATTATGGGCTAGTGTTGTATTTGTCAGTAAAGCTTTTGCTTTCAAAATTTTTTTTTCTTTCAATTTTTAATGTTTTATTAGATAAATAAAAAGCTATTGAAGAAAATACAAAGTATAGGTATTAAAAAGGAATATTCCAAATGATATATAGTCCTACCAGCTAGAGATAATGACAGTAATTTCTTTTTTATTAGCTAACCTTCCAGACATTATATATGTTTACATACATGTGTGTATATACTTATAAGTGTATTTATATAAGTATACTTATATAAATATACTCATACTGTGTATAGTTCATTCATCAACATACTATTACTGTATTTCTATGCCAATAATTTTTTTTTAAGATTTATTTTATTTTTTATTTTATTTTTTGGCCATGCCATGCGGCATGTGGAATCTTACTTCCCCGACCAGAGATCAAACCAGGGGCCCCTGCAGTGGAAGCGTGGAGTCTTAACCACTGGACCCCCAGGGAAGTCCCTCTGTGCCAGTAATTTTATACATACAATTTTACAAAATGTTTCTGACTTAATAGTTATATGAATGTATCATGAGTTATTTGTATATTCTACTTGCTTTCTGTTAAGTATTATAAGCAATACAGCAATAAATATCGTTGCACATATTTCCGTTTACTTGTCTGACTATTCAGGTAATTTTCAAAAATGGATGAAAAATGTTACTTCTCAGACTTTTTTTCCTTTGTTGCTTTCAATACATCCTCTTCATCTCTACACATCTGTCTACCATAATTTTCTCTTTGGTCAATTTTCTTCTGCTTTGCATAGTCTCACTTGAAAAACAACTACATACATCTCCCATGAAGGAGAATTCCAAATGATTTCTGTACCTACTCTGCCTGCGAGGAGGGGAGGAGAACTCCCCAGCCCTTAGATGTGGGCTGTGCACAATGACTTGCCCCCACAGTATGGTATGGAGAGCGGGGGACAGAGGAACTTTACAGTGGAGAAACCTGACCAACTACCCAAGCCAGGGGATCAAGGTCAACACCAGCAGTCACAAGCACGCTGACATCATGTCCCCTTCAAAAGAGGGGATGAAATGGCACTTTACCCCCGTGGTCTTCCTCCCAGTAACCCACCACCCCACTCTTAGGATGAGAAACACAGCAGAAACACTCCAATTGTCAGCCATCCTACAAAATACCTGGCCAGACTCTTCTAAACTGTCCAGGTCATAAGAAACAAGCAAAGTCTGAGAAACTCTCACAGCCAAGAGGGGCCTAAGGAGACACGGCAACTAAATGTAAGGTGGTATCCTGGGGCGTTAGGTAAAAACTAAGGCCATCTGAATGAAGTATAGACATTAGGTTTACCAAAAAAGAGGCATCAGGTAAAAACTAAGGCAATTTGAATAAAGTATGGATTTTAATACATTTTAATAATAGTGTCCCTAGGGACTTCCCTGGAGGTCCAGTGGTTAAGATTCCGTGCTTCCACTACAGGGGGCGCGCGTTCGATCCCTGGTCGGGGAACTAAGATCCCATATGCTGTGAGGGGTGGCCAAAAACTAATAATAATAATAGTAGTGCCTCAACATTGTTTCATTAATTGTCACAAAGGTACCATACTAATGCAAGATGTGAAGAGTAGGGCAACTTGGCACCTAGAATATTAGAACCTTCTGTACTAGCTACTCAATTTATCTGTAAATATAAAGCTATTCTATAAAATAAAGTCTATTAAAAACAAGCATAAGAGCACCTTACTTGTGGTTAGGGACCAATGTTACCTCCTCAGAGCCATCTAAACGTGCAAGTGCACAGGTGTGGATGGAGCTTCAGGCCACTGTATATAGGCCCTCGTCAGGGCCTTCCCTGAGCGGTGGGGTGGGAGGAGGAACAGTGAACAGGGTACTGAGTGTGGTACCCGCTTAGTGAAGAGGAGCCATTGTTACCAATTCTTCTTTCTTACGTCACTTCAGCCATTATTACCCTTTTCTGAGCCCAGATTTCCTGAAGGTTAAAGGTATGTGTTTAACTTCTGAGGTACTAATACAAAACTGTAGAAACACTCCCCACCATGACCATCACCATCTTCAACTACCACTTACCTTGATTTCAAAAGAAGTAGCTCCACCAGCCCACCATCCTCCTTCTTATAGATCTTTCTGAAATTCCAACCCTGCCTGAATATGTGTATCCAGGCTAGAAACTCTACACTCCCTTTCCTGCCACTACACCAACAAGGAAAAGGAGAATTTTCACAGTAGAGTAAAACTCCACGACCAGGACCACCACCAATAATGACAAAAAGTGACCACAACTGAAACAGCTTTCTCCGCGTGGATTTAATTTGCTCTCTGACAAGCTGAAGGCTTTAGGGGGAGAGATATCCACCTGATTGGCTAATTCTTCATGAGAAGACCCTGGGTCGGAGAATGTGGCAGTAGAGGGCCACCAATGAGTCACACTCTCCAATAAGACCAAACCACAGGAATAATGCTATTATCATGTTGTAAAACACACTAATAACTTAAAAGTTTCTTGTTTGCTGGTGACTCAATTTTTTAAAATATGGGTAATTTGGACTACTTCTAATAAAAATAGCTAACATTTACTGAACACTTACTATGTGCCAGGCTGTTTTCGGACCTACATATTTCTTAACTTATTTAATCATCACCCTACTCTATGAGGTAATTGCTATTATTGGCCCCATTTTACAGACAAGAAAACTGAGATGCAGAGAGGTCAAGTAACTTAAAGTCACATGGCAGGAGAATTCACATCATGACAGTTTGATGCTACAACCCATACTCTTAACCTCTATGCCATAAAAATACACATGTATCCTTGCATACATATATGTGTACCTATGCACATATACATATAAGTATATATGTGCGCATATGTTTGTGTGAATACACATAAACACATATCTTTACTATAAAACATTCTAAAATTAATACTGTTTAATTTTTCATGACAAGCTCTGTTTCAACTGAAGCTCAAAATAGAAAATCACGGACTTATTAAAGGCTCATGACAACCTTTGTAGATGACACTGTATACAGATGACACAGCAAAAGTAATGGTTTGGTACTTAAAGATGAATTCTTAAGTAAAATCCAATTTTCAAACCAGTTTTAGCAGACAGAAGACTTTGAAGATTATTTGAATGTTATATAGAAGGAAGAAGCTCTCCCTTAGGACAACTATTACTAGACATACAATATTTCAGTACAATTGGAAAAATTGAAGTCCCTTTGGAGTTGGAGGGAAGTGGATTTCTCTAATGAATGCTATTTCCAATTCTCCTAAGAAAAATAATAAAGGCCAGATTGATTATCTTTTGGAGTGACTGAGTAGGCACTTCTTAAACCTCCCCATAGGTAGCTGACCTCTGACTTGGTATTTTGAGTCTGTAGGTCACAGACATGTCATTTTCATGAGTGAGTAAGTACATAGATAACCTGAGCAATGAATTCTCCAGGCATTTTGAAGACTGTTTTTTTCAACTATTTTTAATGATATATAAGTTCAAATATCTTTAAAGCATAGCAGAATTGTTTAAGTTATTTCTGCACCAATGTCACCTAAGTGGGGAAAGGCCCCATTTACAGTAGTCCAAAGACCCTTAGAGGGAAGCCTTTTTCAGCACCAAGGACCAGGATGAGAGCTGGAGAACTGTGGTCCTAGGAGAAGGCTGACTGAAATAGCAGATATGAGAAAGATTAGCAGCAGTCAAACATAAACAGAGCCCATGAGGTTATTTGAGCATCATATGCTGTAATGGGCCATATGATGGCTGAAATCTCCCCACGGCTGTGTATCACAAAACCGCAGGTTTTCCCTGAGTGATTAGGAGTACTGCTTCTGCTCATGTTACCATGGTGATACCAAGACCCATTAAAAGGGAGTTCTCTAAAGTATTGTGTTCCATGTCTGTGTATTCCTCTGTGCATGTAAATGAGGGGTGATGCACACACCCACCAATGCTCACACGCGGGCACACAGGCACACACAAGCCAAATGAACTTCCTGATTCTTATGTTAGGGAGGAATTTGATTCCAGTACCAACTTATTTTCAATCTTCTTATAAGTGGGTCATCAGGTGGAGGTAGGAAGATTCACTGTTACACAGGAATTTTCATTGTAACTATGGGCCTTCCTGAGGCAAAGTTCTCCCTTCTCAAGACCAGTGGTGAAATATAGGGTAGAGAGAGGTGCCAGATGAAATGTAAACATGAGGACTGTTTTAAGTCTTTTCTTTCCTTTTTTTTTTTTTTTTGGCAGGGGTCGGGGAAGTCCATTGGAACTTTCTCGGGCAATTCAGGGGCAGCTTTCATTGTGTGTATAGCTGTTATGAATTCCTAAAAGGAGATCAAACAAATTTATCCCCTCTTATTTATTACTTTGGTTAAAGGAGTCACCTGGTTGTCCAAGCTGACATCCTCAGTTAGCCCAGCCCTTGCCCTCTCTTCTATCTCCAGCATCACCAGTCACCCAGATGCTCAAATAAGCCTCAGTGGTCCTTGCCTTCTATCCTTGCCCACAGCATTCACTCTGTCTCCAAATCCAGTGCAGTTTCCTCTCTCAGCCTCTTAAATCAAAGGTCTTCTCTCAATCCCCACAGTCACAGCATTAATTCAAGCCCTCATCATCTTTACTAGGACTATTGCAGTAGCCTCTTAGTGAACTTTCCTAGTCCTGCTGTCCCCTAAGCCATCACCCACATTGCCAAAGATCTTTCTAAAACAGATACAGCGTTGTCACTGCTTTATTCAACAACACCCTTGACAGAGCATTCAAGACCCTTCACCGTCACATTCCCAGGCATTTCTCCCAGTTAAAATCAAGAGGCCAGCATGCCCCTTGAGACTTAGCCCAAAGTTCAGCTTAAGGCCCTATCCTGGGTTCTGAGGAAAGTTTACCATTCTCCCCAAGATTTTTCCTAGTTTCTATGGTTTATATTCTGTGGGTCTAGATGCTCTAAAGTTGATTTGTGAGACTAATGTATTGTATTGAGGGCTTACTATATAGGAGGCACTATGGTAAATGTTGTACACACATTATTTCATTTAACATCCCCCAAATCACAAAGAGGTTACAACCGCTATTCATTCTGCTTTATGGATAAGGAAACTGAGGCTTAGGGAGAACCAAGCCCAAAGATACCCAGACAGTGAGTGGAAAGCAAGTGGGCAGTCAGGTGTATCACACTCTACCCTACTCTATGCTACCACCCTTCCTCTTTCTTCATTTCTTGATCGTTCATTTATTTATTCATCTATGAACGAGTGCCTCTGGGTGTCAGGTACTGTGCTATGAATGGGGGCAGATAGTGGGAAGAATAAGAAATGATGCCTGCTCCGAAAAGGAAAGTGTTCAGCCGGTCATGATGGCATGTCAAGAGCAAAGGTAAACCTGACCACAAAGTGCTCTGGGCCACCATGACCCTAAGGCTCTTCACTGCTCACCTGGCATCCAAGATCCTCTGTCACTTCCCTCTTCCCTCCACCTTCATCTACCCTTCTATTCCAAGAGACCAGCCTCTGTCCTCTACTCTAGACAGGCCAGTTTTCTCTGCAAATATGCCAGATCATTCCCACTTCTCTGGCTGTAATCGCTTTGATGTTTCCCTGCCTAGATTATTTTCTGCCCCCCTCAGTCCTGTCTACCCTTCAGCACCCATCTCAAGCCCCACCTCCTCAAAGAAGCATCTCCAGCTGACCCCTGGTGACAGTGCTCTCTCCTCTTCAAGTATTTACATAATACATTGTTTTAATCAATTTGGCCCTCTGTCATTTTCTGTTTGATCCCCAATCCGTTGCTTTATTTTGTTTAATTAATTTTTATTGGAGTATAGTTGTTTTACAATGTTCTGTTCATTTCTGCTGTAGAGCAAAGTGAATCAGCTATACGTATACATATATGCCCTCCTTTCTGAATTTCCTTCCCGTTTAGGTCACCACAGAGCATTGAGTAGAGTTCCCTGCGCTATACAGTAGGTTCTCATTAGTTATCTATTTTATACATAGTAGTGTATATATGTCAATCTCAATCTCCCAATTCATCCCACCCTCCCTCCCCCACCCCCATATCCATACGTCCGTTCTCTATGTCTTTGTCTCTATTTCTCCTTTGCAAATAAGTTCATCTATCGTTTTTCTAGATTCCACATATAAGCGATATTATACGATATTTGTTTTTCTGACTTACTTCACTTTGTATGACGGTCTCTAGGTCTATCCACGTCTCTGCAGATGGCACAATTTTGTTCTTTTTTATGCCCAATCCATTGCTTTATTATCAAGTCTTTTATGCCTCCTTCGGATCCTTTGCAAAATTTCACCCATTTTCAGTAGGAAGGTAGCTCAGCTTAGCACTTAACAGTGTAGGCTGTTCAGCTGAACAATCCCTAAAATGAATTCTCTTCCCCCCGTTTGTTAGCTGTGTGCCTTGGGACATTTAGGTACCTTCACTGAGTCTCAGTTTCTTCATCTGTAAAATGTTGATAGGAATAGGGTTTACCTTATAGAGTTGTCACGTAGATTCAAGTGTGTTACACTTTAGAAAAAGCCAAGAAACACACATACGCCCCCCACACAGAGGCAAGGGGGAGTCCTGTTTTAGATGATATTCACTAGGTATATGTTGTAGATGAACTCATGAAAAAATAAAGTCTAGGTAACATCACAATCTAGAGGGATAGAACTCTGAACACACAAATGCAGGAAAATACATGAGTATGAACAAAACTCCATACGGAGGATTTATAATCATTTGGAAGGCTACAATGAACTATGCACATAATACAGATGTTAGCTGAGTCATTATGTTTGAACCAGACCTGCTTTTTGATAGAGTTTGAGAAGTCCAATGCCATTCTCAAGATTTCTCTAAATTCCTTGGGGGGTTTAGGTATTTGTGAATCACCATGGCCCTGAGCTCCTAGTTCTGCTGAATTAATCCTCAAGGTTCCCACACCTTGTCAGTTCTTTCTTCTTAATTTCTATTAAATGAATCTCTCACACAACCACAACATCTTACTGAAAGTCTAGGGAAGATTTATGTAGGATTTCTACTGAAGAAATTCAAACCGCTAAAAATCAATGTTATACAGTCCTGTTCTTAAAACACCCATGGCCATTTCCATGGTTGAGTTGCAGCCTCCCTCTTGGTTACCTGGTGTTTTACTTCTTCCCACCACCACTTCCACTGTTATATGGAATTCTTTCTAACACACAGATATGTAACCAACTGTCATCTTTACTCCTGCAAAATCTGTGCTCTTAGGGCCTTCTCTTTTTCCTTAGAAACTCATCAGGTATTTTTCCAGAGACCATTATCTTCCTAAGAGGGACTCTGGCCCCTGCTACTAATTCATTTTTTAAATCCATCATATCTAAATTATGAAAGTTATCCAAGCTGATTGGAACACTGGTGTCCCCGCCACTAAATGTGTCATCTGTGGCACAACTAGGCCACTTTTGACATATCTACAGAATGAGATGATCAAAATGATCAAAATTATTGTTACTGTCTACCAAACCATATGTGACAATTGTACAACTAAAAGATGTAAAAATAATTATATCTGTCCAAAAGCAGTTAGGGAACATAGCTCTGCCTCAGGTATATGAACATGAGGGTACACAAATCTTCACAGTAAATCACAACACAAGCCCATGATTTAAACTTGTTACCAATGTGCCCAAGAGGAATGTACTATTATCTAGCCTTCAAGAAGAAAGGTGAAGAACTAACTGCTAAGTTATCAACAAAGTTATCTTAGCCATGAGATCAACAAACATTTTTGATGTCACACCCTTTCTTAGGAAGAGGAGTGGCTGAGCTGGGTAGTTCTAGCTCAGAGTCTCTCCTGATGATGCAGCAATCTGTTGGTTGGGACTACACTCATCTGAAGGCTTGACTGGGGCTGGATCTATTGGTAATAGATCTCAGTCCTTTGCAGGCTCTTGGGAGAAGTTCCTCACCACACAGGCTTCTCCATAGGACTGCTTGAGCAGCCTCACAATGTGGCTATTGGCTTCTCTGAGACTAAGTGATGAGAGAGAGAGAACTATGACTTTTATGACTTAGTTTCAGAAGTCTCACGCTGTCACTTCTGCCATATTTTATTAGTTAGGAGTGAGTCATTAAGTCCAACCCACACTCAAGGGAATGGGAATTAGGCTCCATTTTTTAAAGCAAACGTCAGAGAGTGTGAGCATATTTAAAACCACGGCGAGAACACCTTTAATCTCATAAGACCACCTATAGGTGAACTTCAGGTGAAAACTAAATCAAATATTGCAAAATTTAGGGAGGACTCACTTTCTCCTCCCCTCACTAACAAGTCCTTGCGGAATCCTGTCCCTGTTCTACAGGGAAAATCGGACAGAGATGGATAAGAGACAGGATGGAGGAGAAGAACATGAATGTGGGGCATGCCAATTTTTAATATTCTACGCCATCCAGAATTATGTCAGAAGCAGAGTAAGATTAATTGGGGAATTAAATTTCCTCTTTTCTGATTCTACGCCTTCCCCTCCCAAACTCTTATTCTTAGCCATGGAGGTTATCAAATGACATGCAGGGTTTTTTCCTTCATTATTCTTAGCTCTAAGGACCCATTAAGCAGCATCGATGCTTCCAAGGATCAAACAATCAATCACTTCTTTCTCTGAAACGGTGCCAGAGTGATCACACATTTTGCTCTGCTTGATAAAGGCTACGGCCGAGGAGCTAGCACACACATGATAAAAATACTTTCCAACTGATATGCAGCTATTATTAGAGCTGGTATTTACTCAAATGGTTTATGTCACCATATTGCATTTACTGTACTGTGTCAAAGAAGGAATGTTGAGCTCCATAAACAGATTTCTTTCTTTGATGCTGGTAAGCTGCTCTGATTTACATATATAGTTTACAGTCACTATTTCCTCCTTCTAGAAAAAGCACCACTCCCTATTTAAAAAAAAAACAAAAGTTTTCTTTAAAGCAAAGAATTCTGGTTTTAAGTTAAGTCCTAATTCGGAACTCTTTATATGTATTTAAAAAATGATCTGGCATAATATTAATTCTTAGGTTTGCCAAAGACCTTTCCTGTGAGTATTTAATGAAACAAGGTCTCAAATTAGATGCAGCTGGCCAAAGGAATTTTTTTTAAAGCAAGGATGGCGATACAAGATTCAGTCACAGTTTCAACGATGAACAAAGAGATAGATGAGTCAGAATCAGGAAGGTAAGGCTGACGTTCCTAGGTGAATTCCTTCTTCAGGTTTCCTCTCTCACCTCCAGCTCCTGCGTTTGATACCCTTTTAAAACGGAGTTAGAGGGTGGTTTGCTAAGTCAAAGGATCATCATGTTGTCCCAGATGTGAAATCTCATTCATAGTAATCGGGACTGACCCCATAAAAACAGCTCCAGCTGTGAAGCATATTGAAAAAAAGAAAGAAAAAAAATATGGACCCCTTTGATGAAACGTGGCCCCTGAGACAAGCGTCTGGAAGGGAGATGGGGGTGACTAGGGTCCCAGGGTTCTCCAAGGAAAGGAGATCATCTGAGGATGAGAACTTGCTTCAAATAGCAACATCATGATATGATATCTGGCACAGAGTGGAGGCTCATTATATATTTTGTAAGTGAAATAACTTAAATCAGTTTGGGAGGAATGAGGGCATTTTTGAGCTAGATCTTGAAAGACAGGATACATTATTCCCTGAGTATAAATTAGGTATCTTGGAGAAATCTCAACTATTCCAGGAATGAGGGGGATATGTCATTACTATAGGAATAATAATAACATTTTGGAGTTTAATAGAATTAGCCCCCTCCATCAAATTTCCACTCTTTAAAAACATCTATTTTTTAAGGTTAAAAATTCTGTTCAACTCCTTAGAGAGAATATGAAAAATACATAAACATATAAAGACAAAAAACAACCATAATGCCTTTGCCTAGGAACAGACACTATAAACATTTTCGCCATTTCTCCCCAGTAATTATTTTTAATTATTTTATTGAAGTATAGTTGATTTCCCCAGTAATTTAAGCACATTGTTACATACCAAGGATAATACTGCAAGTAAAGCTTTGCGTCCTGCTTTTCAGAATTTAAAAAATAACGTTTTAGTCTGACTAAAAAGCAAGTACATGTTCTCTGTAGAAAATCTGAGACAAACTAGAAAAGTATAAAGAAGAAATGAAAAATTGCTAGTAATCTTGTTGCTTCACATAAGCATTGTTAATATTTTGGTGACCTCCCCTTCTAGGTTTTCTTTTTTTCTGGTCCTTAACAAAACTGTAAATTCACTCGAGAGAGTTAGGGGTCATTCCTTAATTTTCCAATTACCATTTAGCCAAAATTTGAGTTAAACACCCCTGGAAAATCAAGTCATTTAATAAAAATCTAGTGGATTTCTTTTCCCAGTTGACATTTTTAAATTGTGACCTTGGGTGTGGAGGGGAAGTACAGTATTATCTGGAAACAAAAATGCTTCTGGAGTTGTAACCTATCTGCTCCTCCTGGGTGGGAGCCCACATGTCTCCACTTTGAGAGAAGGGCTGGACCAAAGTAAGGACAACGGGAGACAGCAGACAATGATGTATGAAGGAACATTTTGGGGCTAAGAGGTAGCTTGAAATGCCGTGAGGGCTGCAGTCACCAACTCTCACCCAAAATGACTCTGTTACCCAGATTTCTATCCAGCTCATACAATTTATATCGAACGACAGCAAAAATTACATTAACCAATGGTCCCTGTTTTCCTCCCAGGGGACTGCCCTCATTTCTCTAAACTAGGATCGTGAAGATTACTGCAAAGAAAAATTAAACTAAAAGCTCTCACAAAAGGAGAAATAGAAACCAAATGATAATCATTCTGGATCTTAAGTTTCACCTAAATACAATTGTATTAAGCTAGTTTCCAGAAGGCAGTGTGGTATAGAAAAGGCACAGGGCTTCCCTGGTGGCGCAGTGGTTGAGAATCTGCCTGCTAATGCAGGGGACACGGGTTCGAGCCCTGGTCTGGGAAGATCCCACATGCCGCGGAGCGGCTGGGCCCGTGAGCCACAACTACTGAGCCTGCGCGTCTGGAGCCTGTGCCCCGCAACGGGAGGGGCCGCGATGGAGAAAGGCCCGCGCACCGCGATGAAGAGCAGTCCCCGCACCGCGATGAAGAGTGGCCCCCGCTTGCCGCAACTGGAGAAAGCCCTCGCACGAACCGAAGACCCAATACAGACAAAAATAAATAAATTAATTAATAAAAAAAAGAAAAGGCACAAGTGCAGCTCTGCCACATATTGTACAGGATCATGGGCAAGTCACTTACTCCTTCTGAGTTCTGGATTTATCATCTGTAGAACCAGGGCTAATTATGCCTTCTCTGTATAGATAGTGAAAGGCTCAAACTGGCTGACAAGGGGAAAGGGCCCTGCACATACAAAGGAGTCAATGTTTGTTCCTTTCTTGTTTTAAATTCACGGACAGCCTCTCACAAGGTGGGGCAGTGGTCCTGTGCGTCTGTGTCACTGTGGATTAATTTTACCATGGAGGGTAAATATATTCTTTTTGCTTATTGCAGGTCTGCAGAATTGGAAATAGAGGGGGGAAAGAGATTTAATGGAGGGAGAATGTTTTAGTCATTTATCTTTAGTAAAAGAAAACTTGATTATAAATGTAATATATCTTTGTCATTAAACACTCAAACAATACATAAGTACATTAAATAGCTAAGGCACCTCCGCCATCACATGCACCTCCACAGAAGTGACTGCTGTTACCAGTTGTGTGAGCATGCTTCCAGAACTCTTTCTATTCATCACACATATATAAATACACACACTTGTATTTTCACAGTATGTTGTGGCTAATCCCCCGTGTTAGTGCACCATGGTGGCATCTCATTTTGGTAAACAGCTGCAATAACGTTCCATAAATTGGATGAACAATAATACAACTGACCAATCTGAGAAGAGAGAGTTGCAAATGCTAGTTCTTCACATTGTACTGGAGCAACTTCCAGCAAACAGTAAATATATCAAGTTCTTGTAAAATTTAATACCTTATCTGTAAAATGGGCAAAACAATACCACCACCACCCCCCATAGCATTATTGTGAAGATCCAGTGAGTGTTACAAACTGTGAAGCAAAACATGGTGCTGCCTTTTCCCTAGCCCTGTATGAGGCAGACAGACAGACCAGAGACGAAGCTGGGCAGGCACATTTTAACTGTTTATGTGCCGCATGTTAATGTTTAATGCCAAAGCTCGGGGCAATTCATCAATGAAAAAATCATGACACACTGGTCAGAATGGCCGTCATCATAATGTCTACAAACAGTAAGTGCTGGAGAGGGTGTGGAGAAAAGGGAACCCTCCTACACTGTTGGTGAGAATGTAAATTGGTACAACCACTATGGAGACCAGTATGGAGATTCCTTAAAAAACTAAGTATAGAACTACCATATGATCCAGCAATCCCACTCCTGCGCATATATCTGGAGAAAACCATAATTCGAAAAGATACATGCACCCTAATGTTCAATGCAGCACTATTTACAATAGCCAAGACACAGAAGCAACCTAAATATCCATCAACAGAGATGGCATAAAGAAGATGTGGTACATATACACAATGGAATACTACTCATCCTTAAAAAAAGAACAAAATAATGCCATTTGCACCAACATGGATGGACCTGGAGATTATGCTAAGTGAATTAAGACAGACAGAGAAAGACAAATATCATATGATATCACTAATATGTGGAATCTAATAAAAATTGATAAAAATGAACTTATTTACAAAACAGAAAGAGACTCAGATCTTGAAATCAAAGGGGAAATATGGGGGGGGGAGGGATAAATTAGGAGTTTGGGATTAACATGTACATACTACTATATATAAAATAGATAAACAACAAGGTCCTACTGTATAGCACAGGGAACTGTACTCAATATTCTGTAATAACCTATATGGGAAAAGAATCTGAAAAAGAATGGACATATATATATGTATAACTGATTCACTTTGCTGTACACCTGAAACTAACACAACATTGTAAATCAACTGTACTCCAATAAAAATTTTGAAAATATATAATAAATAATGCAATGATAAAAAAAAATCATGACAACATGTTTTATACCAAAGCTAACTGCTTTAGTTATTTCAATTTTAGTCAGTTCTGTATTGACAGAACTCCAAAGAGCCTTGCTCTCCTCTTGTATAGGGTGGTCCTTGTTCACGTAGGCAGAAACCACTGGATCTTCTTTACTAATCAAGATGAAATGGCAAAAGGCTATTTTCCTGTCTGCCCTAGAAGATAAAACAGAAATGAAGCTGGGGTCTTTTCCAGTGCCCTTCAGAGAAGTGGGCTGGCAGTGCATCTGGATGAAATAATAAATGGTTCACACCAGTGAGATGTGGAAGATAAGAGCCTGAAGGGACAGTCACAAAGAGGTCAGATTAATAAGGGCCCTTTCTGTTCTCTCTCTCTCTCTCTCTCGCTCTCTCTCTCGCTCGCTCTCCCGCAAGCGATACTGTGGCATCTCATTTCTTATTAGGCCTGCAGAATGGCCTGCAGCTCTGTCTCCAGGTCACTGGCTCATTTGCACATGACACCAGCCAACGTTTCCTTCATCTTTATTCTTGAATTTGGCATAAAAAAGACCATGACCAAAATCAAGGCCTTTGGGTTTTAGGAGGGAGGAAAGGAAGTAGGGTGGCTCTATTCTTCCAAGTTCCTAAGGAAATATATCCCACATCCCACCAGACTGTTGAAGTTCCAGTGTTACAAAAAGCAATATTTACTGCAGCTGAGCTGGAGACACTGTAAGACTATAGAATCACAGGATCCACAGCCACCCTCCAGGGACCTCAAATGCAGGCCAAACTCAGGTCACGTTCAAGTGCACCTTGAGCTGAGCAGAGGAAATTGGTCATCAGACAGATTTCTGGTCAAGGAGATCAGCTAATTAAGAATTAATTAAGAATTCTTTCAACTTCTTTGATTCTACCCTGGGTTATCAATCTCATCATATAATAATTTATTGGCTTTTAATCAAAATACTACAGATCATCAAAATTGCTGAAGTGAAGACCCAAACTTGAAGCCCCTTTTTTTTTTCTCCACTCTTGATGGCTAATGAGTATTTCTACTTCTTACCAATTGCTGAGACTCGTGAAATACTTTGACAAATATAGTTTTGGGGATTTCCATTGGGAAAATGTTTCTATGAGCAAAAGGCAGGCCTTCCTCTTCTGTCAGGAACAAAAATCCATGCCCCAGAGTATTCTGCTGGCAGTGATGATATTCTCCTGTTGCCTGTGGGCCTGGCTCTATTCTACGTTATATTTTTTTAGACCAGGAAAGTTTTCCTTAACTGGAGAAGTACACTCCTATCATGGATTTCAAGACACTCCTCTGCTTTCACTCTCAGGTATGGTATTGTTTGTGCTGCTGGCTCGGAAGTGACTTTCAAACCCATTGTTCAAGTGTCCCCAGAATGAAGAAGACAAACCATCCCATCAACAGAACAATAATTTCCACTTAGGGGAAAAAATACATCTTGCCAATTTCAGTTCACATTGTCCCCAACACATTTGCAAAACTCTCTGCCCTGAATAATCTGTGATGCATAAAGTAAAAACCCCTCACATGGAATGACTAATAAAGGCAAAGGCGAAACAGCTAACAATGAAAGCAAACACAAAAATAAAACAGCATGTGTCAAGGGCCTTGTCAATCATAAGAGAATGGTTTTCACATCTAATCAGCAAAGGTTAAAGGCTGGATATTTAAGGAATGGAAAAGAGGGTGCCCTTTAACAAACAATTTATGTAAGGTGAGAAGGCAGTGCAATAGGTATGAGAAAAAAGAAGTTTGGAGTCAGACTTGCGTTCAAGTACCATCTCCTCTACTATGAATTAATTGGGCCTGAGGAGATCACCTAACTAGCTTCTCAGCCTCATTTCCTTTTTTTTTTTTAAATTAATTTATTCATTTATTTTTGGCTGCACTGGGTCTTTGTTGCTGCACACGGTCTTTCTCTAGTTGCGGCAAGCGGGGGCTACTCTTCGTTGCGGTGCGCGGGCTTCTCACTGCAGTGGCTTCTCTTGTTGCGGAGCACGGGCTCTAGGCGCGCGGGTTTCAGTAGTTGCAGCATGCGGGCTCAGTAGCTGTGGCTCACGGGCTTAGTTGCTCCGCGGCATGTGGGATCTTCCCAGACCAGGGCTCGAACCCGTGTCCCCTGCACTGGCAGGCAGATTCTTAACCACTGCGCCACCAGGGAAGTCCCACTACTGATATTTTGAGCTGGGGAATTTTTTGCTGCGGGGTGTCTATCCTGTGCATTGTAGGATGTTGGCAGCACTCCTGGCCTCTACTCACTAGATACCAGTAGCGCCCCCTCTCTGCCCCCAGCTTTGAGGACCAAAAATGTCTCCAGACATTGCCAAATGTCCTCTGGGGACCTATATTACACCTGACTGAGAATCACTGATTTCAGGGAAAGTAAAGAAAGGTTCGAATTCTTGAGTTTGTGGACACAGATTCTTATGAGCGACATGTACCTACATCAACTCTATTCATCATGCTGCCAGAGGCCAGCAAGACATTGAGCTTCTCCCAGAATTGCCTCCCTGACAAATGTTTTGCTTGGGCTAATTATTAAACATTAGCTTTCATTCTCTGAACAACCTGTCAACAAGCGGATAACATCCAGACATGGAAGGACATGCATCTTAATCATACCTACGGTGGTTAATGGGTCAGTGAGGCGTTCGGAGCACTCTGATCCCTTACTGACCTTTCCCAAGTTGGGGCCTGTCAGCTCTATGGCTGTGCCAGACAGCAGCGGATGCCAGTTCTGGAAACCCTGGCTGCCCTTCAGGGCCTTTTCATTTCACACTAATAAGCCTGATTTAGGTTTTGCATTACAGAGCAGCAACCAAATGTTATTGCCAGCAAGGGCAAATTGCTGATGTCCACGGTCTTTTCCAGACAAGCAAATGAATGGGATGCTTTCTCCACCTCCTCTCTTCTCACTGAGGAGATGATTCTTGGAGATAATCCACTTGGTTATCTACGGAGGCGAACATAATTTGGAGACAGCAGTCATGCCAGATGGCCAGCTGAAGCTGGGAGCCCTGAGTGGATTTCTGAGCCAAATTTTTCACTCCCTGGAAGAGCAGAGGAGAGGGTGTGTATGGATGGGGAAGGCTAAGCTTTGCATTTCTGAAAGGGAGGGAAGACTGGGAGAGGCTGGCATGAATGGCCACTGTCCTTGCCAAATATGCACAGCATGACTTAGGTGAGCGGTTGAGAAAATCTCCTGAGTGCTGGTGTGGACAGATCCTGGAAACAGGATGCCTAGGGCAACTGTGGAATGCCTTTCCCTGGAGGCTGGGGCTGCCTGGGTGGTTCTGACTCTCCTGCCTGACTCAGCCAGCCCAGACGTTCAGGGTGATCTCTCAAGGTGTGTCCTAACTCAATGACCCTTAGATCTGTGTGGGGTCTCGGGGGCGAGGGCAGGATGGGCATGACAGGAGACCAGTAAAGTCCAGCTATGGCGGGTTGGTAGCTTCAATGAGCACACGAGGAACTCTGGCAAAACTTAGCTATTTGAACGTGCATCAGAGCTCACTGGAAGAAAAGCCCTAGACTGAGAAGGAAAGAGAAGCAAAGAGGGAGTGGGAGGAAAAGGGAACCAAACGAGTGGGAGAATATTTAGAAAGAAATCAAACAAAAGACAAATGAAAGGCCATCAAGACTTGGACAGTGACATTTAGATTTAACGTAATGGAAAGGAAGAAAATGAGGTTTCAGGATGATGAAATATGCCTATCGATATCATATCAATTTTTAAAATACATATTTCTTTTTGATTGCTAATTCATTACTGAAATACATCAGATTGTCATCTTTTGTCTTGCAAACTACGTCCTGGGGGGAAAAAATCCTCTTGGCTTTGGTTTTAAGAGTCATGGTTCTGACACTTAGTATGTGACTTTGGACAAGCCTTATTTCCTCTTTGAGCCTCAGTTTTCTGATATTTAAAATTAATATATACAATACCTTACTCCTGAAGTGTTATGAAAGCCAAATGAAAAAAAATGTGTGTACAAACTCATAAACTATATACAAACTGGTAATTATACTTGTTTACAACAAAACTACAGTCTTTTCCAATTCATTCTTCACCCAGCTTTCAAAGCAAAAGTCTGAAAACATACCTGGTTTAAGGAATTCATGTCTAAAATGTTCCTTGGTTCCCCATGGTTTTCCAGGAAATGTTCACACCTCACAGCTTAGCTCACACAGCCTCCCCAGTCTGGCTTCTGTGTACCCTCCTGCCCTCATCTCTCACCAGTCCAAGCCCAAACTCAACAAGGTAGCATCCTAATTTATCTGCGTTGCCTTCTCCTAATGCAATTAACACTTGGTTTCCACCACTTGCCCTCAGAGAGTCTCAGTCTAGGGGAGCCTTGCATGGGTCTTGCTGGCAGGGAGCCTTGGTCCAGGCCTGCAGACTGAAGTACCCACTGGGCCAAGCAGGGAACATCAGCAGTGAGTGAGTCAAGAGACGTAGGCAGTTACTACTTGGACTCAGTTAACTATCTTGCTTTGCAGAAACAGGGTGTCAATCTTGTTAGCTCTTCAAGAGAATCCCCTCAAATCCAGATTTTTACATGAAATCTCCTAACTTTTAAAGCTTGACAAGAAATTTTAAAAACTTGAAACCAAGTGCTGTTCAAATAGAATATGTCACAGGGCTGCATATGACCATGAGCTACCATTTTCAACCCCTGGCCTTGTCTTTCATGTATACTGAAATGACAACAAAACTAAACATACAAAAACAACAGGAAATGTTAATTGCGGCCCTGATGTTTCTTTACTTGATCAAATCATTCTGGTCCTCCAAAATGCTGTATAAGCATCACCTCTTATGGGAAGCCTTTCACTTCCCACTCCCCCATCACTCCATCCCCTCTGCCACCTCCTTGGGCCAACTCTGATTACTGCATAATCCAAGATGGCTGCTGAAGCTCCAGCCATCACATCTGTACCCCAGGCAGGAGGATGCGGGAAGGAGGTGAAGTGCCAAAGGGCCTTCTCCCAGATGAATCAGACCCTCTCAAAGGATTTTCAGAAGCCTTACCCCAAAATTTCACTTTCATCTCATTGTCCAGTCCTAGCTGCAAGGGGTTAGGGAGATGTAGTGTTATTACCAACTAGAATAAAATCAGGATTTTTTTTAAAAAGGAAAAATGATTATTAACTGAGCAATTAGCACTCTCTTCCATACTTACTGACTTGTTTCCCTGCTTCTACTATTGTCGCTACAATTTATTCTCCAAACAACCACTGATCCTAAATTGGATTATAACATCCTCCCCGATTTAAGCAATTTTAAGAGCTTCCATTGTTCTTATGACAAGAACATAAGCTTCAGTAAGGCTCGAAATACCTGTGGGACTGGCATTGCCCACCTCTTCCCTCACTCCAGGTTTCATCCTCTACCCTCTGACTCTCATTCTCTGCTCCACCTGTACTTGAACTATTTCAGTTCCTTGAATGTGCCAGGCTCTTTCCCACCTTGGCACAAGATGTTGTCCCTGCCTTGAACTCTCTGCCTCCAACTGATGGATCCCTCCAAGAATCAACCAAAATGTCACAACCTCAGGGAGGCCATCCTCACCACCTCAGTCAGTGCAGCTCCCCATCCCCATTCTTCTTGGGTCTACATTCTCACTCTTGACCTCCCCACGGTTCAGAACACCGTGCTGATGTCTGTGCTCATCTCTGATGGCCAGTCTTCCTGACGAGACTCTACCTGTAGTCAGGACAAGGGAACATGTCGGGCCTGCTCCCTTCTGCATGCCTTCCAGTGCCTGATAGATTAGAGGCGCTCGGTAAATATTTATGTGCCTGAATACGAACATAAATCAGTGTGTTTGTTTGGCCCTACTGGACTTACATAGGTAAAAGGTATGTGAGACTCAGCCAAATGTTTACAAGTCACCCTGTCTCCCCAAACCTGTCTCATCACAAGAAGTGATGAATCTAGGATGATCTCAGACCTTGCCCAAGTAGCCACTTAATGCTCAAAGCACGCACCCCCCTTTTCCTTCCTTCTTATACAGAATAGCCTTTCGAAGCTTTCCCAGCTCAGTTGTTCTATGGGTGATGAATGTCAAGTGGCTGCTCCCACATCCCCAATTCAGTGAAATGTATTCATCAGACACCAGGAATTAAGCATTTGCAGGGAGAAGATACCCATTTGTTTACATTTCGGGAAACCAGCTCGAATTGCTTCAACCTAAAACAAAAACTAACCCTCAAAATAAACAAACACAACTTCATGAAACTATTTTCCTTTAAAGCTGTGCCTCATAAAGGAACATAACAAAACAAAAACTAGGAAGGAATTCTCAAGAAATGTATCATGCAACATTATCTGAGGGTGCACACTGAAGGTGAATGGGGAATACATAAACCAAAGAGCTGGCAGTGTCTACAGCTGGGGCAGGGAGAGGCCTATCAATTATTGATACTTTTCCTTCTATAGACATGTGTGATGCATTCCATACTGGCTCTAACGTATACAGAGGGAAAGAGGAGAGAAGACTTAAGATTCTCTTACTGGCCCAGAGTGCTGACATTTCTTTTTTGCTCCAGTTGCAGTGGAACCTTGAGAGTTTAGGGTGATGCTCTCTGACCAGATGAACTTTGGCAAAGCGCTGGAGGATGGGAAGCCCAGCAGATGTCAACACTAGGATGGTCCAAATGAATGCAAGTTTATGCCTTTCCTTCTCCACGGGAGACCCTGGGAGATAGTATCTCACAGCCTCATACCAGATGCTAATCAGATTATATCCAGATGCTCTATGAACATGTGTCAGCAGTTGAAAAGACCTATTCTAATTGGGACAAAATTACTTTTTCCAATGCTGTAGGTAAAATGCACAAGTAAAAATATAACTCTGGGGTTATTTAAATATACCCTAAGGTGCTTTATTTTTCTTTAGTACAAAGAAAGTCCAGGTTGAGCACATAGTGTATGTGCTTGCAATAAGTCTGTGTGAAGGAAAAGAGTGAGGAGAGAAAGGAATTAGGCAGCTTCTCTAGCTCCCTTTGCTTACAGATGATACTTCTCATGGGTTTAAGATTCCGTCCCCTGATTTGAAGGCTATCTAGGTTTTAGTAAATCCTTTCTTTCTGGTTGACTGGGGGGCTCCTAACATTAACAAGCATAACCGAGTTTCATACTGAAGAATAACCTGAAGTATTTTCTTGTGCATTTAGTGCAGAATTTATGTTTTTCAGCAGATGCTTCAACCTCTGTTTGTTGAGTGCCTACCTTATGCACGGGGCAGCAGGGAGACATCAGGGAACAGTGGCGTAGACAGCTGTGACCTTCTAAGAAACTCAGAGTGTGGTAGCAGAGACAGACAAACAGGAAATTACAACACATGTGGAAACACTGTGATAGAGGGAGATTAAGATGCTAGGGTCCTCCAGCTTCAGCCTGGTGAGGGGGATGGTCTGAGAAAGTCTCCAGGGTGAAGCCATGGGGTGAAGGAGCCGGGGAAAGTAGAGGTGAGAGAACAGTGTCCTTCAGGTAGAGGAAACATGCCCTGTACTATGTCGGTGGCTGTAAATCACACAAATTCCGATTAGGAGATAAATCACTAAAACTGGGTAAAAGTAGACTGGGCTTGGCCAGAAAGCAGCAAGTTCCATACAATTAGACATATGCAGAGACTGGATTAAAATTTCAGGGAATTATAAAAAGAGATTTCTAGACAAGATAGGAGACTGTACTGGGTCTATGGCCCCAACCCCAGAGCCAACCCAAATACCCAAAGGTAGAGTTCAGGAATGTGGATCTGTTTGAAAGCTCCCTAGTTAGGCTTTAGGCAAATAAATCAAAACCACAGTAAGATACCATTTCACATGCATTAGGTATACGAAGCCATTAGGATGTGGAGGTAATGGAATCTTCTGTATTGTAGGTAAGAAAAATGATACAGCTGCTGTGGAAAACGGCATGATGCTCCCTGAACAGTTAAACATACACTTACTATATGATCCAGCAATTGTACTTCGAGGTATATACCCAAAGAAAGTGAAAGCAGAGACTCAAACAGACATTTGTACACCCTTGTTCCTAGCAGCATTATTCACAATAGCCAAAAGGTGGCATCAACACACGAATGGATTAACAAAATGTGGTATATACATACAGTGGAATATTATTCAGCCGAAAAAGGGAATGCAGTTCTGACACAAGCCACAACATGAATCAACCCTGAAGACATTATCCTCAGTGAAATGAACCAGACACAAAAGGACAAATAATATATGATTCCACTTAGATGAAATATCTAGACTGGACAACAGAAATCAGACCAGAGGTTACCAGGGGCCAGAAATGGGGAAGTATTGCTTAATGGTTACAGAGTTTCTGTTTGGGGTCAGGAAAAATGTTTGGAAATAGTAGTGATGGTTGTACAACAGTGTGAATGTACTTTAAGGTCACCGAATTGTGCAATTAAAAATGGTTAAAATGGTAAATTTTATGTCATTTATATGTTACCGCGATTGAAAAATAAAAAGCTTCCTTGCTGATTTTGAAAAAGGCCGTCCATAGAGCAGTTTTGGAGAACCACTGGACTAGCTTATCATACAGGTCTAGGAGTTTCAGAGGCTAAAAGAGCCAAAGCATTTGCATGGCATTAAACTAGAACAAACTGTAGGGTCTTCCTACGGGATATAGCTAGCTTGTGAGCACAGATGGAACTCCAAGCCTTTTTGGGATCTGCCCGGGCCAATAACGGGCCTCCCTCTGATGAAAACAGTCAATGAAATCCAAGGTCTTTCTCCAGGGAGGGTAGAAGGTTGGGGGTAGTTCACCTTTTTTGCCCACTTCCATGAATCACCCATGGGGAAATTCCACTTCTTTGTGTCAAGGCTACCCAATAGAAGCCAACAAACATCCACCTTCCCTTCAGCAGACACCCCAAATTTCATATGCACACACACACTTTGAGTCTTTGAACTTGCATCAATCTCCAAAAGGTGGGAAAGGAAGAAGGAGGGTATACATAAGTGTCTTAGCCTGGGTTCCCTAAAAAGCAGAACCTGAGCCAAAGGCTTGAGTGCAGGTAGGTTTCTTTGGGAAATGGTCCCAGGAGTGGGAGCAGGAGTGAAGGATGGAGGGTTAACACAGAAGAAATGAAAAGTCTATATTGAGAATTGTTATTTAGTTGGACACCTATATGGGCAAGAAATAATCCCACAGGACACTTTGAGAAGCCATGTGAAAGAGAAGCCAGAACTGTCCACCTAGGAATTGAAAAAGGGAAATATTTATCCATTGACTCAGTTCCTTAGCATCAAGAACGACCTCATGAGCACTAACTTCTTGCACTATGCACGTTGGGTTGCGTGCGCAAGGAAAGAGAGAAGACCCAGGGCAGGAAGCAAGAGGCAAGTGGCCCAGAACAAGGACCCAAGGAGAGGCAGTGGCAGGCTGTGTCTGCATGAAGTTGTTGACGCCTGGGTTGACCTCACTGGCAGAGGAGCAGGTGCAGTAAGAGGCTGGACCAAGAGGGGTGAAGTGGTGTACAAGACGGGTCCAGTGTAATACAAAATCACCCTGCAGTTCTAACTAAGTTTACAACTGCTGCATGGATTCACGATCTCTCCAGGGACTTCAAACGGGTTGCCTACTAAGCACCAGATCAGTCCGTAGACTCGTCTACACTCGGAGGAAGACAGCAAAGATCGACTGGGAAAAGAGGCAATATTGCTCATAACAGAATAGCTTTTGTTTCTTTGATTTATAACTTTGAGCCACTGTAAACCACAGGAAATAAAAAAAACCACATTTTATTCTTTCCATCATTCATCCCAAGTGGGATGCTTTCCCCTAAATTCCCACTAGTTTCTAAATTTAGAAGCACTCCCTTGCAGAGTCACGGGCGTGGGAGCTGGGGAGTGGCGTGTAACTTTAACTCAGTGGTTCTCAAAGTGGGGTTCCAAACTAGCAGCAGCAGCACTTGGCAACTTGTCAGCAATTCAGATCCTTAGGCCCCATCCCAGACTGCCTGGATCAGAACCCCTGGGGTGGGGCCCAGCAATCCATTTTAATGGTCCTTCCAGGGCATTCTGATGTGCATTCAAGTTTAAGAACTGTTGCCTCGGGCTTCCCTGGTGGCGCAGTGGTTAAGAATCCGCCTGCCAGTGCAGGGGACACGGGTCCGAGCCCTGGTCCGGGAAGATCCCACATGCCGCGGAGCAACTAAGCCCGTGTACCACAACTACTGAGCCTGCGCTCTAGAGCCCGCGAGCCACAACTACTGAGCCCATATGCCACAACTACTGAAGCCCACGCGCCTAGAGCCTGTGCTCCGCAACAGCAGAAGCCACCGCAATGAGAAACCCAAGCACCGCAACAAAGAGGAGCCCACACTCGCCACAACTAGAGAAAGCCTGCATGCAGCAACAAGAACCCAACACAGACAAAAATGAATAAATAAAATAAATAAATTTAAAAAAAGAAGTGTTACCCTTGTAGCTCTATTACACTAGGAAAGAACTCAGACATATCAACTGCATAAGACAAGTGTTAGGGCCCACAATCCAAAACTTACAAAACTGTCTGCAGTGTATATATAGCACAGTTTTAGAATTAAAACAAACAAACAAACAAACAACTGTTGCCTCAGAACAGCACTTAATGAATCAGTCACATGCTTTAGACCAGGTTTTGAGAATCTCCCTTTAGCGAAAGGGGCATGAAATTATGACTGAGTTTTCACTTGATACCAGCAAACACTGAATATGCTTTTGCATTAGTTTCCTGGGGCCACCGTGACAAATCACAACAAAGCAAGCAACTGAGAACATCAGAAAGTTTCCCTCTCACAGTCTGGAGGCCAGATGCCCCAAATCAAGATGCTGGCAGGGCCATCCTCCCTCTGGAGCCTCTAAAGGAGGGTCCTTCCTTACCTCTTCCAGCTGCTGGCGGCTCCTGGCGTTCCTTGCCTTGTGGCCACCTTATTCCAGTCTCTGCCTCATCTTCATAGGGCATTCTCCATCTGTGTGTCTCGGTGTGTGTGTGTCTCTCTCCTTTCTGCTGTCAGAATACCGGTCACCGGATTTAGGGCTTGTTCTAAATCTCAGGTGATGTCATCTGGAGATCCTCAATTATATCTGCAAAGACCCCTGTTGAGAAGGTCACATTTACAGGTACAGGAGGTAAGACTTGGGCAGATCTTTTTGGGGGGTCAAAATTCAACCCACTACAATTTCCAACAAACTAGAATTTACCATCTTCATAAAGCTCACCAGTTGTTTTTTTTTTTTTAAAGAACAGTTAAACACATCTAAAATCCACACCCGGGACCTCCCTGGTGGTGCAGTGGATAAGACTCTGCGCTCCCAATGCAAGGGGCCCGGGTTCGATCCCTGGTCAGGGAACTAGATCCCACAATGCATGCCACAACTAAGGAGCCCAACCTGCCGCAACTAAGACCCCATGCAACCAAATAAGTAAACAAATATTGAAAAAAATAAATAAAATAAAATAAAATCCACGACCATTTGATCACCTTTTCCTTCCACAGGCAACAAGCCAACAGAATCACATGTAACTGGGACGTCCATTCCCCATTGTGTGCAAACGTTATCACCCCACACAGATGCTCCAAAATACAATGACGCCTTGTACCTGGCTGATCATCTAAGCCCGTCTCCCTCCTTCACCCCAGATGTCCAGGAAGCATGTTAATTAATCACAGTCAGATGCCTGGTTCCTCACAGGTGATTACTGCCCTATGAAGCTGAAGGACACAATTACTGCCCCAAACACTCATTGCCCAGGAATCCTCCTGTCACCTCTGCTCCAAACAAGAGCTCGCTACGTGCTGACCGTGTGTCCCATGGGCCACTCCTGCTGCTGGCCCCAGTGCCCTGCTCTCTGTCTTTCCCCCAGTCTGACCACAGCAATAGGAGAAAGGTGGTTTCTTCTCTACCACATCACCGCAAGCATGGCTACAGGCCTCGCAACTTAGGCACAAGCCCAAGCCCATCCCAGGTCTCCTGCTGAGCCAGTTCCTATCTCTGTCTGGCATGGGACCATCTTGTTGCACATTTCTCCAGGGCACAATTCACATTCTATTCCTTAAGAATGGTGCCCTCAAGGGCCATGCACGATCACTGCCCTGACACAGTCAGACGGCACACCCACTCCTGGGACCTCTCCATGCCTCAGAATCTTGGCCCAAGTCCCCTCCAGCCTGACTGTGAAGGAAGTCCTCTCTTCCCCACAAAGTCACTGGCAATGGAGTCATCCATTCTCTCCAGGGGAAGTACCTCCCCAGCCTCACCCTCAGGGATGTGGTCTGACCCCACAGCCCAGGAAGATACTTCCCCAAAGCTCTGACATTCTAACAGGTCCCCAACTAAACGTTAACTTCAATCGTACCCACGCTATCCTCGTTACAAGTGTAATTATTAAAAGACATTAAAGGCATTAGACATTATAGAAACAGAAACACAGATTTTAAGAAAGGAAAGTAAACTTTCTCATATACTTGCCAAGGATCAGTCAAAAGCTCCCATTCTGGAAATGGTGTAAATATGGTCTGGCCCCCAGCACTAGCTAACTTTGAAACTCTCTGCGGCTCACAGATGGGATGCCATATGGATCAGATCCAAAGGCTTGATTACTTACTTGGTCCTCGTCCTTTCCTAGATCAGCCCTGTTGGAAAAGAATGAGAGGAAGCAATGTGGTGTTCCACTGGGAGAATAAATGGAGCCGTGTTCTGTCTGGAGTTCAACCAGCACGTCAAAGGGACCTCCTGTTCTCAGTTGACGTCTCATAACTTTCCCCAGCAGAGCTGGCTCCTAGGCTTGGAAGCTGCGTGATGAATTTTACCTGAAAAAGAAGGATCTGGATGGGGGTGAGGCAGGAAGGAGAAGTAATCAGAGTCAACCAAGTTGAGCCATTTCATCTCTTTTCTTGGCTTCCCCTACTTGGGGTTCATTTGTTCATTTATATACTTGGGTTTCATTTCACCTCTTAGCAAAGGAGAACTTCTCTTTGCCTCTCACATGTCGTATCTTTTTTTTCTATCTGGGACATAGAGAGAGCAACACACATGCCCAAGGGCACACAGCTGGCAAAGGGCAGAGCCAAGATATAAAATGTGAGCAGTCTGAACCTGTGCCTGGTTCCCTTTTATAGGATCCCAGGTCCCCAGAGGCACCTGAATAGTACCAGTCAAATACTTTATCTTCTGGTTGGTCCCAGATAGATTTTCCTACTGTCTTTTTCTGTCTGACTTATTTCACTAAGCATAATACCCTCCAGGTCCATCCATGTTGTTGCAAATGGCAAAATTTCATTCTTTAATGGCTGAGTAATATTCCATTGTGTGTGTGTGTTTGTGTACATATATATATACACACACACATACAAACCACATCTTTTTTTTTTTTTATCTGTTCATATGTTGATGGACCCTTAGGTTGCCTCTATATCTTGGCTACTGTAAATAATGCTGCTATGAACGTTAGCGTTGGCCTCAGTCTTTAAAAAACAAAAACAAAAAAGATTCATTTACAGGACTGTGTGAGTGGCATTACTTTGCAAGGGCAAAGAACTGGGAGGAGGAGGAGGAGGACTCCCCTAATGATGTGAGAGAGACTCCTTTCAGGGGAACATGTGTTTCTGGGTATCATTTATCTTATGTGTGAGGTTGGATCTACTCAAAATACTGGCCTAGCAGTTGAGAGGCTACAGAAGGTAGAAAGGCAGGACTGGATGCCGGAGAAGTTCCCCCCATCCCAGACCCTTGAGGGTGGTCAGCTATGTATTTACAGCTGTTTGGTGATGGGCCGGGGCAAGGGGTAAGGGGGTGGAAAGCAGCGGCAGGAGATGGGGTAATTAGCAGCTGTGCAGTAGCGCTGCTGCCCTTCTGAGCCCAGAGCACTGCTCAGATTCTACTCTGTGTGGTCCCAGAAGATACTCTGAGGACCAGATGGAGGAAGCAAACTTTTTTCTTGAGTCATTGGGCCAGTTCAGTGCACACTTCAGTTTAGACACTTGGGAGCATTTCTCTGGAGATTCAGTGACCCTTTTGAAAGCACTCATAGTTCTGACATTGGCTGGAGATATTTAACACAGGGAAGGCTAGCAAGCCATCCCTAAAACCACTGGTAAAAAACTGGTAAAAACAAAAAGTGCAGGATGCTGACCCAGGAGGAGATCAAGAGAAAATTCATAAAACGAAACAGCTTTTCTGAAGAATGAGATTGGGCAAGGGAGGAAGGTAAGGGTCATCTCCTCAGTTCAAGTAAGAAATAGGAAGGTGGGAATCTCCAGGTGAAGCCCCAGAAATGATGGTGAAGCAAGGCAGACTGGTTAGTAGTCAAGGGCTCCAGGGAAGTGAAGGTTGCAGAGCTAACATATTGGGGGTTACTTGAGCCTTCTGCCGTGCCTTACACTTTACACTAGATAACTCAGATAACTAGATAATTGGAAAGTTTTCTTTTTGCAGGCCAAACTTTGGCTTGAAAAGAGAGACATAAGAAAAGCAAAGTAGAGCTTCATGAGAGCAGGAAGGCTGTCTGACTTAGTCATTGTTTTATCCCCAATCCTAGAATAATGCACGAAGTAGGTACTCAATAAATATCTGAGGAATGAGTATGTTGTCCAGTGAATTCAGCTCAGTGGTTTTCTTCCACAGCCTCTGCCTCTGTATGAAGGGGGAGGTCTCTTCCAGTTTTTCGAGGGCAGCATTTTGGGTGATGGGGGGCTTCATGCAACCTGGATAATCTTTGCGTGAGTCTTAAATTGTTAAATTAGTTCTTTTATTCTTTTCGTTCAGTAGATCTCTGGGGGGCACTTACTCTGTGCAGGCTCTGAGCTTAGCACGTGTGAATACAATGGTGAGCAAAATAGTTGTGCACTGGCTTGGAGCTCACCGTCTCATAGACTGTAGCTCTCCAAGGCCATTGCCGTGGATGGAGGCTTTAACTAACCAAACAATGTAACCAAACCAAAACAAGCAAGTCAAAAAAGAAGCTACATCCAAAGCACTGGCCCTATGGCCTTCTGAACTTCTCATGGCCGTCGAATAACTCACGTGACTAGATGGTCTAGGCAAGGAGGAACCTTGAGAGGTTTAGATTGGTCCCCATGTATTAGTCACAGGAGGCTGAGTTATGCTGTAGCAACAAATTAGCACTGAAATCTCTACAGTTTAATACAACAAAGGTGTTCAGCTGACCCTTGAACAACATGGGTTTGGACTGTGCGGAGACACTTACACGCGGATTTTTTTCCACAGTAAATACTACAGTACTACAGCATCCGAGGTTGAACCTATGGATGCGGAATCTCAGATCCAAAAAAGCTTGGATATGGAGAAACCATGCATTCCGGGGCCAACTATAAATTATATTCAGATTTTCAACTGGGTGAAAGGTTGGAGCCCCGAGTTGTTCAAGGGCCAACTGTATTCCTTATTGAAACAAAGCTTGTTATGGATGACTTCTTCCATGCAGTGACTCAGGGATCTGGTCTGCTTCCATCCAATGATTCAGCATCTCAGTCTGTGCATCCTGGTCACCAGGGCTTGGGATGAGAGACTGCAGACAAAGGCCTAGGGTTGACACCTCACTTTCCCTCAGTTCTTTGGCCAGTACCAGTCACATGACCCCACTCACCACAGAGGGGCAGGGAAGTGGGAGGGAACACATGGATATTCAGTGAGCATTACATGTCTCAACCACACCCATTCTTTACACAAAATGCCCCCTGAATCATCATTCTGCAGAACTGAAAAACAACTTTGAAACAGTTGATAGATGAAATTTAGAGGATAGATTTTGCAAATAAATGAGCCAATTTCTTTCCTGGACTCTTTATCTGGGAATACTTTGGAAGTGAAAGGAATATAGTTAGTCCCCCCTGTTTCTAGGTCAGAGGAATTCATTACTGACTTCCATGTATATTCCTAGCCCTTTGCTCTCTCTTACAGGCCAGGAAAATTTCCTCTTCACCTCCATATTTTCAGGTGGGAAGGTCTGTTCTTCCACCCTGGTAAAGAGAGATGAGAGAAAACCCTAGATTGTAGATAAGTAAATTGGTTGCAATACCTCTAAAAATTTTATGGCAGTAGCATTACCTACCTTTTAAATGTATGTCTTTGCAAACCTTTGTCCACTGGGCTCCTGTTTACAATAAGCATAGTTGATTGTACCTGAAAAATTAGAATAACATTTGCTTTTGCTAGATTCACTTTTTGCTACTGGATAGAAAGCATCAACTTCCTTCTTTGTGTTTCTTCTGCCACTGGGGCTTTTATTAAGGACTGTACCATCTCATTTATTTCTAATCCGGTTGCAGATTTCTATTACCTACTAAATGTGCCCCGGTTCTGTCCTGGCTTGTTCAGGCATATTTTCTAATAAATAACAGCCATGTATTTAGCACTAGACCCATGAAAGAAGAATAATGAGATATGATAATTTATTCCATTTGCTAATATAAGCTTATTCCTGGGTAATGCTTTCCAGATCAACATGGATTTGCCTATTCTTAAACCTTCACTTCCTAGTGATGGTTCTTTCATTAGATCATAAATTATCTGATTATAATTCAGTGGTGTGAACTCTTGACTTTGGTTTTTGCATTTAGAGCTGATAGCACTTGAAAAGCTGGTAGCTGAGGGACTTCCCTGGTGGCACAGTGGTTAAGAATCCGCCTGCCAAAGCACAGTGCACGGGTTCAATCCCTGGTCAGGGAAACTGCAAGTTGCAGGATGCAGCCAAAAAAAAAAAAAAAAAAAAAAAAAGTAAATAAAAGTTGGTAGCTTCATTATGGAGTCCAAGGGCACTATTACTCCTTGAAATTGGAAAACACTATGCTTAGCTAGAGTTAAAAAAACAAAAACAATTTGGGGGAAATTCAGTAATGCAAACCTGATCATAGCCACAGGCACTAATAGGAAGCTCTGAGTGAAATTTTGCCCTGCAACAACTCGGCATCCAGAAGAAAAAAGCCTTAGTCTCAGAAGGAACATGGAGCATTGGAGGGAATGCAAACATTCAAGGTGTAGAAGGCTGAGCTCATGCTTTCCCTTTGCCCTTTTAATTTACTGAACCAGGATTTTTAGGACATTCCTTCAAAATATGTTTTGAGGCTCTACTATGTGTTAGGCCCCAGAGGAACAGGCTGAAAAGACAGCCAGCAGGCCTGTGCCCTTGAGGAGTACAGGCTGTAATGGGGGAGAAGCATAAACTCACAAGTACATCATGGAGATAGGGGATATGCAGAGTCCCCTGGAAGCCTGAGGCAGAGGTATCTATTTCCAAGGGGCTTCGACCATCCTGGAGGAAGCAGATCTAAGCTGAGCCCTGAAGAATGAGGAGTAGTCTGTCAGGGGAAGGACAGATAGAACAGGGAAGGTAGGGATGTGAGGGTTTTCAGTGGATGGAACAGCAGGTACAAAAGGCTGGCTGCAAGGCACAGACCACGAGGAGACCTGGAAAGATCAGTTTGGTTGGACTTTCATGCTGTTTTTTCATCATATGCACGTCATGCAGTGCTTTCCAGCACCGGTGGCTTGCATGTTCATGTCTGGACACCTCTCTGAGGCAGAATGAGCTGAAGACAGAGAGAAGGTGCCCGACTTGAGACCCTGCCTGACCATAAGGGTTTCCTAGGTTATGGGTCTTGACCATGAGAACAGATACAACAACTTTCACAGAGTCATCCTCTTACCTGGCTTGAGGCCTCCAGCTGGGTGGAATTCACATAGCCGATGAAGTTAGACAAAAAGACCTCTGTGGTTCCTGAAGTTTTGGAAGAAAAAAATTCAACTAGTATCAGCAACTGCATAGCATGGAGGGAGTCTGGGTATTGAGTAAAACAGAGGGAAAAAACGATATAGGACAGAGTGGCTGATTGATTTACATAATAAAGAGCAGGTGAGGGAGAAGGGAACATGGGATGGAAAAAAAATCTGTGCACAGGGTATGTTTCAGGGTGGAAGAGAGAATCTGGGGGGAAAGCTGGCATCCATGTGCAGAATAGTAAGAGGAGCAGTGATGGAGAGAGAGAATTTTAAGATGCTTGCTATGCTTTAAGAATTCCCCTCTCCTTTGGCATTTCCCTGAGAGACAGTATAGATTTGAAATAATGAGTAGAGATTTATTTTTGGTTCCTGAATTGTACTTCTTTGAATGCAACACGTGGCTGAGACCGGGCCAGTTGGAGTCACAGGGTTTGGAGGATTGTAGAAACTTTCCCTTGAGATGGTAGCTCCAATTCAATAAGTACAGTGCACACGACTGTTTGGAAATACATCCAATAGGTGATAATCCTGGTTCTTCCCGTTGGGATAGTTGTTACAGGAGGTACATTTTGGTGTGTCTGCCCAGCCCATGACTTTCTCTATCTGAAAACTCTTTCCTCGCCCACAAGAACTAGCACCCCACCAGCATGCTGCCACCTGGGCATCACCCCCTCTCCTCCAACAGGTGATTGGACCAGGAATGAGCACCTGACCCAACTTGGGCCAATCAGAGTTTCTTTCCTGAGAAGAAGGGGTTAAATGTGGGAGCTGTGGCGAGCCACCTATGTCCATGGGCTCCCCAAAGCTGCCAAAGCAGATCAACAAAGGGAGATTAAGCAGACAGCTGAAGGGAAACAGAGATTTAAAAACTGGGATAGAATTTTTCTGAGCTCTTGGTGGCTTTCTTCTTCCTGGTTCCAAGTTCTCATGAACGGGCTGCCCTTTGATTCTTGCAAGATACATAGTCTCCTTCAAATAAATTCTCTCTCTCTTTTTTCCTTTATGCTCAAGTTTGTTTGAAGTACGTTTTAACCACCTAAAATCCAAAGAATGTGGCCTGAGACAGCTGCCTTTTATGGCCCAAATTCCTCAAGTTATTGGGCTCACTTTCTGGTACTTCTGGTCTCATGTGTTTGCTAACTAGTGTGTTAATGGTACAAAGCTGCCCAACAACCCACATGATCTGTTTTATCTCTAGAATCAGCCAGCCTATCAGGGAAACAAGTATCTGCTAGTATTTTGCTGAGAAAGCTGTTCTCCTGCTGGGTACAATTGTGTCATTTAATGTCTTGACCATTTCCCGCTAAACTTCAGCCTGTGTTTGTCTTCGATTATTTACCTATTGCATCTTCTGGTAAGGTTTCCTTCTTGGAGTCTTGTCTGGACATCTCTCTCGGACAAAACTAGCTGTAGTTAGAAGTGACACGGGCATTGGTTTTCCAAAGAGGTTGATGTTTCTCATTCTGGGTCACTAGGAAACCAGTGTACTTTACACATATGGTAGACGAACACTTGAGAAGCAGACCCTTCCAGACTGAAGCTCTATAACACAAGCTGGATGCATTTAGCACATAAGGGCTCCTAGAATATGAAGGATTTCCCATGATGAGAGAGGCTCAGAGCGGTTTTTCCCAAAGGGTCTTCTCAGATCCCTAGATGTTTATGAAAAATGCAGTTTACCAGGTTTTGCTGAATCAGACTTTCTAGGGATGGGGCCAGGGACTCTGGATTTTAAATAATCTACCTAGGTAATTCTGACGTGTGAAATCCATTGGCTACACGCACCAAAAGTAGCAAGTCTCAAATTCAAACATAATTGTTAGACTGTATTTCACAATAAGCTTGAAATGGAGCAGGACCCTAAGGTCCTTCTCCATCCCTCTCCCCGCCCCCATGTCCTCCGCCTGCCTTTTGTCTGTAGAAAAACTTTAGTCAAAGAATAAATTTAATTAGAGAAGTGAGGAAATGCAGAAACAAAGGAAAACAGTCAAACAAGACAAAATAATAATAGTTTAGTGATTAAGAAAAGTCAAGGACCTTTAGTTCCTCCTCAATGGCTACAGATAATATTCTGAGCCATATCCTTTGAGCTGGTTTGTAGATACAGAAACACCCCCCCCCCCAAAGGTGGAAGAAGTTAACTACATGATGACCAGACTATAGCCATGACAGAAGCTGCCACAATTCCGAGAACAGGCCTCAAAGAAATGGGAACAAACTGACCCTGGAAATGAAGATTAACTGTACTTGAAACAATCAAGATGACGTTGATCAGAGCACCGCATGACCAATTTCAAGATGACTCTCAGAGTGACTGTGCCGTTTCTGCATGTAACCCTCTCCCTCTGGCTATACACCCATGAAACTCCCCTTTAAGACTCCTGCCCACTGATTGTCAGTGGGGGAAGTCAGCCTTTGGACACAAGTCTGCCCTCTCCCACTGGTTGCCAGCCTCTGAAATAAGCAAACTTTCCTTTCCACCAACCTAGGGTCTTGAGTATTGGCTTTCGAGCGGCGGGCAGCCAGAGCCCACTTTCAGTAACAAGCTCACCTTCTTCCTCCATGCTATGCTTCTCTTCTACGTATCTCTTTAATATACAGTGATACATATCTCTCAGAAAAATTAAAGTCAGTTACACTACATTTCTTTTTTTGAAGACTGTCACTTCTAGGCGAGTGTGAACATACCTGAGATCCTCCAAAGTTGGATTATGAACCCCAGGCTCGTCTCTCTCCATCCTGACCAGAGGGCTTGTTATCAGCTTCTCCAGAAATGGGTGGGGCTGGAAGACCCGTTTTTTGTTTGTTTTGCCCAGATACTTGGAAGAAAACAAACAAATGCTGAGGCAGAATTTCTTAACGTGTGGTCCTCAAACCAGCTAGATCAGACTGACATGCAGAGCCTTGTTAAAAATACAGATACTGGGGTTCTACCCCAGATGCACTGAATTAGAACCTCTGTGGGAGATGTGCATCATTTAATTAGCTCTGCAGGCATTTTTAAAATATGGTAAAGATTCAGGCCTTTCTGGGATGTCTCAAACCCTATTTAATGCTTACATTAGAAGAAAAGACAATGAATACTCTCAGACAAGATACTAACGGTATCTAGTTCCTGCCACCCTTTCTCTTTGGGTGGGATATTAGTAGTAATAACATCGACATCAACAACAACTAACATATTTTAAGCTCTTACAATGGCAGACTCAGTGCTAAGAACCTCATGTTCATCATGCCAGTAAATCCAAACAACAATGCCACTATACTCACATTTGTTAGCTAAGAACCGAGACTCAGAGAAGATGTGGACATTTCCCAAGATGACACAACTAGCAAGTGGTTGAGCCGGAATTTGAAATGCTACAGGGGAGTGGGGCAAAATAAAAGGTGTGGAAACTGGCGTTCAGAATTCATCCTTCATGTCTGAATCAGGGTTGCAAGGAACACTTCAGTGTGAGTAGGAGCTTGTGTAGATATGTAATGAAACGATACATAACACAACGGGGAGGGACCAAAGTCCTACAGTAATCCTAGAGGAGCACCTCCAAGGCAGGAACTGGAATCTGTGTGGAGGTGAGGAGTCATGGGGACCAGCTCCTCTGGGTCACGTCACATCTCTGTGCTCTCACCCATCTTTGCTCTTGGACGCGCTCTCAGCCCGAGCTTCTGCTTTCCCAGCCTTCATCTTATCATGATGCTGTGGGCCTAACTCCACCCGCCAGCTCTCCCTATACATCCTCTTAGCTTTAACTTCCACTGTCTCATTCTCTCGGAATTTTTTTTTTTTTTTATTTTACTGAAGTATACTTGATTTACAATGTTGTGTTAATTTCTGCTATACAGCAAAGTGATTCAGTTATATACACATATCAATACATTCTTTTTCATATTCCTTTCCATTATGGTTTATTACAGGGTATTGAATATACTTCCCTGTTCCTTACAGTAGGACCTTGTTAGTTATCCATTCTATATATAATAGCTTTCACCTGCTAATCCCAAACTCCCATTCCACCCCTCCCCCCACCCCCCCACTGGCAACCACAAGTCTGTTCTCTGTGTCTGTCTGTTTCGTAGATAAATTCATTTGTGCCATATTTTAGATTCCACATGTAAGTGATATCATATGGTATTTGTCTTCCTCTTTCTGACTTACTTCACTTACAATGATAATCTCTAGGTCCATCCATGTTGCTGCAAATGGCATTATTTCACTCTCTTTTAATGGCTGAGTAATATTCCATTGTACATATGTACCACATCTTCTTTATCCATTCATCTGCTGATGGACATTTAGGTTGCTTTCATGTCCTGGCTATTGTAAATAGTGCTGCAGTGAACACTGGGGTGCATGTATCTTTTCAAATTATAATTTTCTCCAGATATATGCCCAGGAGTGGGATTGCAGGATCATATGGCAACTCTATTTTTAGTTTTTTTGAGAAACCTCCATACTGTTCTCCATAGTGGCTGCACCAATTTACATGGACTTTCTTAATTTACATTCTTAAGAGAGATAATCTAATTGGTCCACTTTATCATGTCTTGTCAGGTCACTTACAGATTACTGGTTTGCTGCTGTTCTTGACCCCAATCATTTTGCAGAGGAGGAGGAAGAGGGGGGTCATGGAGCAAAACCATGGCTACCTGACGGCCATGCTCCCCAGGAGGGTCTGTGAGCAGAACCAGCACGGTCATTGCCATTTCTAAAAGCTTCATCCAAAGGCTCTCAGAGGGCTTAGAATGAAATAACTCTCACCTGCAACTTCCAAGTCCTCAGGCTTAAGGGCGGGTGAGGCTGTTCCAGACTTCTCGCCTAGCAGAAAGTCAAATTGGTAAACTCCTTTAGGGTAGGGGGTTTTATTTGTTTTGTATACTGCTGTATTCCAAGCACCTAGAACAGTGCCTGGCACAGAGCAGGCTCTCAATAACCGTTTGTTGAATGAATGAATAAACGATATTGCAGTATCCAGCAGGTCCCAAATGCTGTGGATCACACACGGGGAAATCTAATTTACATGCTGCTTTGGTCTTGGCTCCCAGACAACGCTAATACCATCCTAACCAGAACACAGCCATGCGTATAACGTGCCACACAACCCACTTATTATCTGCTTAAAAGCAAATACAAATATTTTCGGTCCTCTGCTGGTTTCAATTCTTGCTAATAAGTGAAAATTAACTGTATGGCCCGGGGTAGGAGTTAGCTTCGAGAACCCTCAAGGAACGGAGATGCCAAGAAGGCAAAAGCATTTTAACTGGTG
Organism: Balaenoptera acutorostrata; assembly: GCF_949987535.1. Lineage (NCBI taxonomy): Eukaryota > Metazoa > Chordata > Mammalia > Artiodactyla > Balaenopteridae > Balaenoptera > Balaenoptera acutorostrata. The sequence continues at coordinate 26,278,175 of NC_080073.1, read as the reverse complement.
GTTCTCAACCAGCAGTGATTTTGTCCTCAGGGGACACTCAGCTAAGGAGGCATTTTAAGAAATTCTGGTAAAATAAAGGTAACACAAAATTTGCATTTTTAAGTGTACAGTTCAGTAGTTAAGTACATCTACATTGTTGTGCAACAGATCTCCAGAATTCTCATCTTGAAACACAAACTCTATATTAAACAACATCCCACTCGCTCTCTCCCCAGCCCCAGGCACCACGCTTCCACTTTGTGTCTGTGAATTTGACTACTCTAGGTAGCTCATATAAGTAGAATTATACAACATTTGTCTTTTTGTGACTGACTTATTTCACTCAGCAATGTCCTCAAGTGTCATTCACGTTGCAGCGTGTGTCATAATTTCCTTCCTTTTAAAGGATGAATAATAGCTCATTGTATGTCTGGATGACATTTTGCTTATCCACTCATCCATCAACGGATATTTCGCTTGCTTCTGCCTTTTAGCTACTGTGAATAATGCTATCAATACGGCTGTACAAATATCTCTTTGAGGCCCGGCTTTCAATTCTTTTGGGTATATACCCAGAAGTAGAATTGCTGGATCATATGGTAGTTCTATTTTTAATTTTTTGAGGAACTGCCGCACTGTTTTCCACAGAGGATGCACCATTTTACATTCCCACCAATAGCGCACAAGTTTTCCAATTTCTCCACATCCACGCTCACTTGTTATTTTCCTTTTTTTTTTTTTTTTTTAATAGTAGCTATCCTAATGTGACAACATTTTTGGTTGTCACATCTCAGGGGGAGGGGTGCTACTGGCAATGGGTAGAGGTCAGCAGTACCGTTAAACATCCTACAATGCCCAGGACGGTCCTCTGCCACAAAGAATGGACTGGAACAAAATGTGGATAGTGCCCAGGTTGAGAAATCCTGAGTTAAACAATCAGGGGTTCATCTTTCGTAGCAAATCTCACCCCCCTGACATGTGCAGCCTCTCTCTTCTTTTGCTGAGATCCTCAAAGTCAACGATTTCCAAAAACCTGGAAAGCAAGGGAAGACTGAGAAGAATGGCAACATTTCTTTTATTCAAATTTTATTGGAAGTTTACAAATGTATTACAGACATCAGTAAAACATCATATCCATTTTACAGGGCACGGATCTCAAGCAAAGTGTTCACGACAGTCTCTGGCAGAGCCCACACCAAAGGTCTACTGCAGACCTTCTTAACAAATAGCTTGACACCTGACACACAACACAGACTCTGGCGTGCCTTACCTTCTCAGGCCCTTTGAGGTTTTGTTTACGTACTCGGAATTAAAGCAGGAGATGGACAAAGTGATCCTGTACAGGAAAGAATGTGTTTAGGAGCGGGAAAACTGCCAAAGTCTTAATTTACTATGGAATAAAGGAGGACCCATAGGTCTTAGAATGTGAAGTCAGGGTCCATGATAGAACCAAAACGCTTTATGGAAAAACATGGGACATTAACTAGAGAGGTTTGAGTAACTCTCTCTGAAAAATTTAGAAAAGCTTGGTCAGCGACCTACAGTGCATCAATGGCCAAATACTCAGTAGGGTGAGGGATGTCTCAGAAAACTCTCAGGCTAGAACAAGGCTTTTTTTTTTTTTCTTCTACAGAGTCATCGTATCTAAATCACAGAAATGTTTTCTAACACTACGTGACTTCCCCCTCGCCTCTTTATTCCTGTTGGGGAAAGCTAGTTTTGTCAGCAGGAAGTAGGCTTATAAAACAGTATAGCTCCCAACAGTACATTATATTTTATGGGAGGCTTGGGTTGAAGGGGCTCCTACTATGAGAAAATGGAAAAAGATTGAAATCCTTTTTTGATCCTAACCTTGATGACTGCTTCCGAGGGGTCAGACGAACAGGCTCTGGTGTCTGCTGAGGCCCCAGAGGGACCGGCCACTGGAGGCTAGGCAAAACTCTCTTCATTTCCACTTCTCTTGCGCTTTAAGAAACGCACCTCAAAAGGCGGCCATCTGGAACTGCCTTCCAAATATGCAGAGGAGGCTTGGCTGTGTCCTGTACCTGGAATGCTGTCGCAGAGCCCTTTTCAAAGCCCTGAAGGTGCTAAACAGTGCTAATAGCAGCCCTTCTGGCATGAAATCCTCAGATGACTGATGCCATCGTTCACGTTCCTTTGTCATAGATTCTCCTTCTTATGCATTAGCATCTGGTTTCTGTTAGAGAGAAATACGCAAAGAGCACTTCTCCTTGGAATTTAAATTTTTGTGTTCGTTCTTGTTAGAAGGTGGGATTAGACAAAGAATGGGATGAACTCTTATCTGACCTCTGATAGGACCAAGAACAGGAGAATGGAAAAGGAGGCCAAAGAGAGTTGTCTTCATTTAGCCTAAAGAAGTCAGCCTCCTTTACCATCTGCAATACGGGGGCATAGAAACTGGAGTCTCACAATTATTTATGGATGATGCTTCCTAAATGGCTGGTGTACTGTTTTGGGCCAATGGCAAAAGAGCCCAAGGTAGAAAGACAAATAAGAATCAGTTCACAAATAAGATTTGTTATCAGACAAATAAAATCAGTTCTGATCAACTAGTCCTGGATGGTTGGAGTGTTGCAAAGATTTCTGAGGTTGCACCCATGCTCTCTGGGAAAGTATACAGTGGTACCTTGGTTATATCTGCCCAGGTTGCAGGGATGGCAGAGCACATGCTACATGTGTGGTATTACTGGCCCCAGCTGAACTCAGCAATGGCTGGTGGTACCCAAGAAGCAGAGAGCTGCCGCAGGAGAGAGAAATATAATCTTGGTGTATTGAAGAAACATCCTACAGAGTGAGAAAAGAGGATGAGAAAGAGCTGTCCTCAGGTCGCATATGAGAAACGCAAAATTGCTTGTTCACGGGGCTGGCTGAGGGTGGAAAGGAAGGACTAGAGAACAGAAGGTGAATATGAAAAGAGGGGGTCAAACAACCAACACTAAAAAATTTCCCCCCTTGAGCACTTGCAAAATGGGAAGTACGGTTCTGGTTTCCCTGACCTCATTTACCATCACACTTGGTAGAAATTCCAGAAGTCTATGACAGATGGAAGAGTACCTGAATGCCACCAGCCTGCTAAGAAACTTGCTCATAATATCAAGGGTGATATGCATTGGCAGGGCCATTCAGGAAACTGTCACTGACTTCTGCTTGGGAAAGGGCCAGTTCTGTTGCCACTGAATTGAGGAGCAACAGGAAATGAACACTGAAGTGGGGTTTTATCCAAAAGATAAGAAGATCAATATGAGGAGAGGTAGGACAACAAAACAAAACAAAACCCAAGGCATTAGAAAAGAAAATAAACTGTTTTACTTTTCTAAAAACAGCCTATTAAAGATGAAATGATGATCTAAGAAGAGGTGAGTGCGAGTCTTACCCACAGGTGAAACTTGACCAAGAAGAGCTCCTGGTGATGATCAGGTAAGGACCCTCAGATCTTGCCTCGGAAACGAATGCACTGAATTCTGGGGAATGGGATTCTGGGATGTTACGTGTAAGTTATCACTAACAGGTGGAACTCCCAATACAATGATATCCTGCTCTCTCTAAGGCATATACTTGGAGGTTCCATCCTTATTGTGAGGATTTACCTGTCCTCCATCGGCATTCTCCATAAAGTGCCTGGCTGCATGTGGGGTGGGGAGGAGACATTGGCAGTGATGGGACTAGATGGAGGTGATCTTGCTTCTAGACCGTGTGACCCTGAGGCTTGCATCTCAACACACCTCCAGCTCTGACCGGTTCAGCTAATGGATGCTCCCTGGGCGGCTAGATCTGAAATTGCTTATTCCTCTCCCCCTTTGGGTACTAATTAGGTGTCAGTTTCTAGGCCAGCTTCTTCTTTCTGCTGACGGTGGTTAAAGCCTCATCTGGGAAATGTAAGAGGTACTCTAAAAAGGAAAGAGTTAGAAAGCAACGTTCACTAGGAGAATTTCTTTCCTTGGATTCCAGGCCACAGAGGACAGACATTATTTTCAGTTATTTACTAAGTTAAATGATCTACTTTTTTCTCTCTCTTCTTTTTCCAAAATGCCTTTCTACTCTCGTCAATCCAGCAACTTAGAACTCCAAATTGGACTCGCCCAACTTCTACCAGAAACCTGCCACGTTGGTAGCGTGGTGGTGTACACTATTTCTTAATCAGTTTGCCAAGCAGTTTACAAACTCACTATACAAACGTAATAGAGTTAATTCTCCAGAGGCTTGGATAATTAATGAAGCATTTAGATATGAAGAAAGCATGCGGAAAACAGCCACAACCAACATTTGCATTGCTTTTTTAAAACATCAGTGACAATGACAAATGTCTTATTAATACCTGAAAAGCAAATTATTTTAATACATCCTGAATGGAGTGCCACTTCCACGTCCTTTACAGCCTTCCTTCCCCCAGACCCATCTGGGATGGTGTCTAAAAAGCCACTTTTCACATTCTCTCCATAAAAAAATACTAGAAAATATTAACTACTATACTGAAGAGAGACCACACTCGCCTCACCATGGCAGATGGCCACTGAGATACACTGTGTACTACATCGACAGTACACCTCACTAAAGGCGGGTCTTCCTATGGGTTATTTCAACTGCCACAATCCACGAAGGGGACGAGGAGAATGGAAGTAAAAGCAAGCGCTTCACTTTTAACTGAAGCAAGATAGGAGGTTTTATTTTACTATAAACAACACAACCGTTAAATGTCTTCTTTAAGCAAACTCACTTTTGAGCCCATCTTCTATCTGACTGACGGTCCCCAAAGTTCAAAATGGAAACCCCCCTTTCAGCAACATTTATTTCTCGAAACCATAACACAGAAATCTCCTGAGCAGCTCAATCTTTCTGGGTAACCCAGATACTCTGGTTACGGAGCACATTAAACTGGATTTTTTTCCCACAAGCACTGGGGGCTATTCAAGGTGGTTGTCAACTCTCCTCTACTTCATTTCCAGAAGTTCTTCTTTGCTCTGACCTTCCTTCATATTCCCCTTCAGTCTCTACCCTTGACCTGTTCCTTCTCCACGTATGACCTACGACCTAGAACACACCATCACTCCCAGAGTCCCTCGGAACCTTTCTGGCCCAAAATTCCCAAAGCTGAAGTTCATTTGCGCTGAGGACAACCGGTTGTCAGGCTAAGGCAGCTGTCTGCCTTGGTAAAGGAAAGCGGATAATACGATCCAGGAAACGAGCACCAGGAAATAATGCCACATTCAAAACAATGTCATGCTGACATCACACAAACCGCACCACTCACAGTCACTTTATTTTCCCCAAGGGATAGATCAATGGTAAGCAACTTCAATGTTCCCAGCCGGGATGGCGTTTCTCACGGAACCTGACTGACACTGGTTGGTTTTTCTAATTGGCAAAAGTTAACGCTGGCAATTATAAATAAAAAAAAGTTACTATCACTTTGTAGAGAAGAGATTCTACTGAGGGTGGGAGCAGACTTAAGGATGGCTCCGTAAGATAGATGGAGCATCAAATGCTTTGGGGGTAACAGGTAATTTTTTTGTTCAGCCACAAAAAGCCAAATTGAATAAACTCCTTTGAAAAAGGTCTCACTGACATGTAACAAATTTGTATAGAAAAAAGAAAAAAAAAAAAAAAAAGCGGTCCTGGACCACCTTGGAGTACTACTCAAAGACGACGCTGGACGTGCATGCAAGGCTCCACTGAGTCCTACGATATAGAAATTCCTTTGATATTACAAAATACAAAAATATTTTATCAGAACTCTCATTTACATCGCATTTACAATGGACATGTAAATAACTTAGTCTTGGGTCCTGGCTAATAAACAAATTACGTACTGGAAAAAGGGTCCTAAAAGGAAGAGAACCAGAGAGGCTATATATATATAAGCGAGCGGGAAACAATTTTGCCATCTTGCCAGTGGCAGCTCAACACAGACGGACGGGAAGGAGGTGACCAACCCTGGCCTCCGTAGAGTCTATAGCGTTTCCAAAGTGAAATGTGCAAATAATATTCAACATGCCAAGAACTGTGACTACCTATCGAGTCAGTCGGTGACCTTGCCGCCATCAACAGAGAGCTCTTCTCATCTCTCCCTGGAACCACCAAAGCAAAGAGCTTTAAAATTTTAAACAGTGCAAGTTTCTGAATTGACATTCTTACCTCCCCATCTTCCCCTATCCCCTGACCCCCATCGGATTAGGAAATGATACAGTTTTTGCTCTTCTGTCTTTTCCTGCTGTGCAACTGTCCCCTGCCACCTAGCGTGGAAGACTTGGGGAGGCCGTACGAGCTGTATTTGTGCAGTAACTCATCACTTGTGACGTATCGCAGGTGGGCGGGCTGGGGGATGGGTTCTCCTAGGAAATAGCCCTCGTTGTCAGACTCCGAGGAGGAGGAGCAGGTGGAACACCAATCGTACTCAGTGAAGTAGGGTCCCCATCGCTCCCCAAAGGCGTTCTGCAGAGCCAGGTCCGACACAGTCCGGGGGCACCGGCCGTACAGGTCCCTCCGGGACCCCTGGCCCAGGCTCTCCTGGAAGCTCCGCTGGCGCATGAACTGATCATAATCCTCCCTGGCTCTCAGGGGGGGCCTTTCTTTTAACTGAGAGATGGCCTCGCGCTCGCTGGCCAGGTGGAGGGCGTTGTCTGAGCGAGAGCGTCGGGATCGCCGGGACCGGTGAGGTCGGAAGCGGCGGTTGTCTTCGCGGGAAGTGGCTCTCCGCCGCGTGCGCTCGCTCATGGGCTGCATCCTCACGCCCTCCGGCCCTGGCAGCTTGCTGCCCGCCATCCCCCCATCGAAATCAAAGCTCTGATGCATCCTTCCATGGGCCTGCAGGTCTCTGTACCTGATGGGGTTGCTGAGAGGGTGGAGGTTTCCCTCCATCTCCTGGTACTGCTGGGCGGAGAGCAGGCTGCGAACGGACTCGGCGCTGCGGAATTGCATGGACGAGTTCAGCGTGCCCATGTTGCTCAGCTTCTCGGACACGTTCATCCCAGAGTCTTTGCTGAGATCGGGCATGGAAAACCGGGAGAGGTGCTCCTGGCGCTTGGCACCACCATCCGCGGAGAGGCCTGGTGGAGAGAGAGGAAAGGTTCACAGAGGTTAATGCAAACGTGCAGCCATGGGAGTCTCGTCGCTGTGGTTCACCTGAACCGTTATCTATCCAGGGTCGCTGCATACAGTTGCACAGTTGTACACTGCACAAAGGCTCGCTCAGAAAGTATGCAGGAGGGCTCTCCCCATTCCACAGTGGGCCAGTGTCCGCTTAGAGGGGACACCTGGTTAAAATGCATCCACGAGATGTTTTTTTAATAGTGATGAATTCCTCCAAAGGTTCAACAAAATTACTTAAGAGCCCATCATGTATCTTATAAGTGATGTTTCTTCTGTTCAGAATTTCACTTTAAAAAGTGCTCAATCACCTCTCTGGTTCTAATGATGAACTATAAGCTCCACAGGAGAGATATTTTGGACCAAGAACCTTCAAGTTATAGAGGCCAGGCCACGCCCAAGCAGTTCCTAGCAACACTGAGCCTAGAGTCTAGTCCCATGATACTGAACCAGTTCACTTCCATGTTTACCTCCAGCAATTTCCTGCTCTGCCTGCTGTCCCTCGGCCTCTATCCCAGAGGTCTTGAAAACTAAGTGGCTCCCTGGGTGTAGACAGAAGGATATTTACTCTCTCAGGGTGTTTAGTAAATGACTGTTCCAGGGTTCCAAATGGGCCCCTAGCAGTCAGAAGATGTGAGTGGGACTCTGCGGGGCATTCCTCCTTCTCCTGGGGAGACACTTTTTAAAACAAAGCAGTGACCTGAATGCTCTCTAACAGCAGGAGCCCCTAGCAATGAGCCTGCATTCCCTACATGCTATCACTGCCATCACTGAGATGAAAACCATGTTGAAGGTATCAGGAGATTCTTGACTTCAGAAACTTCCATTTTGCCCATCTTAAAGCAGCACTCTCTAAAACAGCAGTTTAAGAATGGACCAGGTGGCAAAATCTCAGCATTTCCCACTCATTATCAATGGAAAAGATGAGCAACTTTGCCATTTCTGGTCACAGACAACATGTCTTTGGACTGCACTGGCCCATTAGAACACCTGCCACCGATTACCCCACCTAATGGGGCCAACGACTTTCGCTCCCCTCACAAAACTGTTATGAGCACTTTGAAACACTACTTAGCAATACCCACTAAAGCTAAATATACATATATATGTGTGTGTGTATATATATATGTGTGTGTGTGTATGTGTATATATATGTATGTGTGTGTGTATATATATACATACATGAATTATGAACAAAGTTGCTTTGAATACCTGTGTTCACTTTTTTGGTGGACTTAATGTACTCATTTCTGTTGGGTATATAACCAGAGTGGAGATCCTGTGTCCTTCTTTTTATTTATTTATGTATGTATGCATGTATGTTATTTTTTAAATTGTAATACAGTTGATTTACAATGATTCAGGTATGCAGCAAAGTGATTCAGTTTACATATATATATACAGATATAAATTCTTTCTATATATACACACTATATATAAATTCTTTCCACATATATATAAATATATATATATATTTTCTTTTTCAGATTCTTTTCCAATATAGGTTACTACAAGATATTGAATATAATTCCCTGTGCTATACAGTAGTCCTTGTTCTGTTCTGTGACTTTCCATTGCCACTCTTAGTTATATACCCAACAGAAATCAGTTTATGGATCCAAACTATGTACAAGGGTATTCAGAGAAGCTTTCTTTATAATAGTCCAGAACTAGAAACAATTCAAATGTCAATTAACAGGAGAAAGGATAAATAAATTGTGGTATTTTCTAGCATTCCCCATTAAAAGGAATCAGGCAAGACTTTTTGGAGAAATGGCTAATTCCAGGATACGAGGAGGGAAGGTAAAAGATGAGCCTGGAACACCCTGTTATGCCAAAAAGTAAGGAAGTGTTAAAAAACAAAGTGGGGCTTGCGAGAACACCAGAATCACAACTAGCTGCTGGACAATCATCGACAGAAAGACACTGGAACTCACCAAAAAAGATACCCCACATCCAAAGACAAAGGAGAAGCCACAATGAGATGGTAGGAGGGGCGCAATCACAGTAAAATCAAATCCCATAACTGCTGGTTGGGTGACTCACAGACTGAAGAACACTTATACCACAGAAGTCCACCCACTGGAGTGAAGGTTCTGAGCCCTACGTCAGGCTCCCCAACCTGGGGGTCTGGCAATGTGAGGAGGAATTCCTAGAGAATCAGACTTTGAAGGCTAGTGGGATTTGATTCCAGGACTTCAACAGGACTGGGGGAAACAGAGATTCCACCCTTGGAGGGCACACACAAAGTAGTGTGTGCATCAGGACCCAGGGGAAGGAGCAGTGACCCCAGGGGAGACTGAACCAGACCTACCTGCTAGTGTTGGAGGGTCTCCTGCAGAGGCAGGGGTGGCTGTGGCTCACCATGGGGACAAGGACACTGGCAGCAGAAGTTCTGGGAAGTATTCCTTGCCGTGAGCCCTCCCAGAGTCTGCCATCAGCCCCACCAAAGAGCCCAGGTAGGCTCCAGTGTTGGGTTGCCTCAGGCCAAACAACCAAGAGGGAGGGAACCCAGCCCCACCCATCAGCAGACAAGCGGATTAAAGTTTTACTGAGCTCTGCCCACCACAGCAACAGTCAGCTCTACCCACCACAAGTGCCTCCCATCAGGAAACTTGCACAAGCCTCTTAGATAGCCTCATCCACTAGAGGGCAGACAGCAGAAGCAAGAAGAACTACAATCCTGCAGCCTGTGGGAAAAAAACCACATTCACAGAAAGATAGACAAGATAAAAAGGCAGAGGGCTATGTACCAGATGAAGGAACAAAATAAAACCCCAGAAAAACAACTAAATGAAGCAGAGATAGGCAACCTTCCAGAAAAAGAATTCAGAATAATGATAGTGAAGATGATCCAGGACCTTGGAAAAAGAATGGAGGCAAAGATCAAGAAGATGCAAGAAATGTTTAACAAAGACTTAGAAGAATTAAAGAACAAACAAACAGAGATGAACAATACAATAACTGAAATGAAAACTACACTAGAAGGAATTAATAGCAGAATAACTGAGGCAGAAGAACGGATAAGTGACCTGGAAGACAGAATGGTGGAATTCACTGCTGTGGAACAGAATAAAGAAAAAAGAATGAAAAGAAATGAAGACAGCCTAAGAGACCTCTGGGACAACATTAAACACAACAACATTCGCATTATAGGGGTCCCAGAAGGAGAAGAGAGACAGAAAGGACCAGAGAAAGTATTTGAAGAGATTATAATCGAAAACTACCCTAACATGGGAAAGGAAATAGCCACCCAAGTCCAGGAAGTGCAGAGAGTTCCATGCAGGATAAACCCAAGGAGAAGCACACCGAGACACATAGTAATCAAACTGGCAAAAATTAAAGACAAAGAAAAATTATTGAAAGCAGCAAGGGAAAAATGACAACATACAAGGGAACTCCCATAAGGTTAACAGCTGATTTCTCAGCAGAAACTCTACAAGCCAGAAGGGAGTGGCATGATATACTTAAAGTGATGAAAGGGAAGAACCTACAACCAAGATTACTCTACCCAGCAAGGATCTCATTCAGATTCGATGGAGAAATCAAAAGCTTTACAGACAAGCAAAAGTTAAAGAGAATTCAGCACCACAAAACCAGATCTACAACAAATGCTAAAGGAACTTCTCTAAGTGGGAAACACAAGAGAAGAAAAGGACCTACAAAAACAAACCCAAAACAATTAAGAAAATGGTCATAGGAACATACATATTGATAATTACCTTAAACGTGAATGGATTAAATGCTCTAACCAAAAGACACAGGCCTGCTGAATGGATACAAAAACAAGACCCATATATATGCTGTCTACAAGAGACCCGCTTCAGACCTAGGGACACATACAGACTGAAAGTGAGGGGATAGAAAAAGATATTCCATGCAAATGAAAACCAAAAGAAAGCTGGAGTAGCAATACTCATATCAGACAAAATAGACTTTAAAATAAAGAATGTTACAAGAGACAAGGAAGGACACTACATAATGATCAAGGGATCAGTCCAAGAAGAAGATATAACAATTATAAATATATACGCACCCAACATAGGAGCACCTCAATACATAAGGCAACTGCTAACAGCTATAAAAGAGGAAATCGACAGTAACACAATAATAGTGGGGGACTTTAACACCTCACTTACACCAATGGACAGATCATCCAAAATGAAAATAAATAAGGAAACACAAGCTTTAAATGACACAATAGACCAGATAGATTTAATTGATATTTATGGGACATTCCATCCAAAAACAGCAGATTACACTTTCTTCTCAAGTGTGCACGGAACATTCTCCAAGATAGATTACATCTTGGGTCACAAATCAAGCCTCAGTAAATTTAAGAAAATTGAAATCATATCAAGCATCTTTTCTGACCACAACGCTATGAGATTAGAAATGAATTACAGGGAAAAAAACGTAAAAAACACAAACACATGGAGGATAAACAATACATTACTAAATAACCAAGAGATCACTGAAGAAATCAAAGAGGAAATCAAAAAATACCTAGAGACAAATGACAATGAAAACACGACGATCGGGCTTCCCTGGTGGCGCAGTGGTTGAGAATCTGCCTGCCAATGCAGGGGACACGGGTTCGAGCCCTGGTCCGGGAAGATCCCACATGCCACGGAGCAACTGGGCCCGTGAGCCACAATTGCTGAGCCTGCGCGTCTGGAGCCTGTGCTCCGCGGCAAGAGAGGCCGCGATGGTGAGAGGCCCGCGCACCGCGATGAAGAGTGGTCCCCACTTGCCGCAACTAGAGAAAGCCCTTGCACAGAAACGAAGACTCAACACAGTCATAAATAAATAATAAATAAATAAATAAATAAATAAATAAATAAAAGAATGTGAATTTCTTTAAAAAAAAAAAACACGACGATCCAAAACCTATGGGATGCAGCAAAAGCACTTCTAAGAGGGAAGTTTATAGCTATACAAGCCTACCTCAAGAAACAAGAAAAATCTCAAATAAACAATTTAACCTTACAACTAAAGGAATTAGAGAAAGAAAAACAAACAAAACCCAAAGTTAGCAGAAGGACAGAAATCATAAAGATCAGAGCAGAAATAAATGAAATAGAAACAAAGAAAACAATAGCAAAGATCAATAAAACTAAAAGCTGGTTCTTTGAGAAGATAAACAAAATTGATAAACCATTAGCCAGACTCATCAAGAAAAAGAGGGAGAGGACTCAAATCAATAAAATTAGAAATGAAAAAGGAGAAGTTACAACAGACACCGAAGAAGTACAAAGCATCCTAAGAGACTGCTACAAGCAACTGTATGCCAATAAAATGGACAAGCTGGAAGAAATGGATAAATTCTTAGAAAGGTATAACCTTCCAAGACTGAACCAGGAAGAAACAGAAAATATGAACAGACCAATCACAAGTAATGAAATTGAAACTGTGATTAAAAATCTTCCAACAAACAAAAGTCCAGGACCAGATGGCTTCACAGGCGAATTCTATCAAACATTTAGAGAAGGGCTAACATCCATCCTTCTCAAACTCTTCCAAAAATTGCAGAGGAAGGAACACTCCCAAACTCATTCTATGAGGCCACCATCACCCTGATACCAAAACCAGACAAAGATACTACAAAAAAAGAAAATTACAGACCAACATCACTGATGAATATAGATGCAAAAATCCTCAACAAAATACTAGCAAACAGAATCCAACAACACATTAAAAGGATCATACACCATGATCAAGTGGGATTTATCCCAGGGATGCAAGGATTCTTCAATATACACAAATCAATTAATGTGATACACCATATTAACAAATTGAAGAATAAAAACCATATGATCATCTCAATAGATGCAGAAAAAGGTTTTGACAAAATTCAACATCCATTTATGATAAAAACTCTCCAGAAAGTGGGCATAGAGGGAACCTACCTCAACATAATAAAGGCCATATACGACAAACCCACAGCAAACATCATTCTCAATGGTGAAAAACTGAAAGCATTTCCTCTAAGATCAGGAACAAGAGAAGGATGTCCACTCTCACCACTATTATTCAACATAGTTTTGGAAGTCCTAGCCACAGCAATCAGAGAAGAAAAAGAAATAAAAGGAATACAAATTGGAAAAGAAGAAATAAAACTGTCACTGTTTGCAGATAACATGATACTATACATAGAGAACCCTAAAGATGTCACCAGAAAACTACTAGAGCTGATCAATGAATTTGGTAAAGTTGCAGGATACAAAATTAATGCACAGAAATCTCTTGCATTCCTATACACTAATGATAAAAAATCTGAAAGAGAAATTAAGGAAACACTTCCATTTACCACTGCAACAAAAAGAATAAATACCTAGGAATAAAACTTATCAAGGAGACAAAAGATCTGTATGCAGAAAACTATAAGACACTGATGAAAGATGATACCAACAGATGGAGAGAGACACCATGTTCTTGGATTAGAAGAATCAATATTGTGAAAATGACTATACTACCCAAAGCAATCTACAGATTCAATGCAATCCCTATCAAATTACCAATGGCATTTTTTACGGAACTAGAACAAAAAGTCTTAAAATTTGTATGGAGACACAAAAGACCCCGAAGAGCCAAAGAAGTCTTGAGGGGAAAAAACGGAGCTGGAGGAATCAGACTCCCTGACTTCAGACTATACTACAAAGCTACAGTAATCAAGACAATATGGTACTGGCACAAAAACAGAAACATAGAGCAATGGAACAAGATAGAAAGCCCAGAGATAAACCCATGCACCTATGGTCAACTAATCTATGACAAAGGAGGCGAGGATATACAATGGAGAAAAGACAGCCTCTTCAATAAGTGGTGCTGGGAAAACTGGACAGCTACATGTAAAAGAATGAAATTAGAATACTCCCTAACACCATACACAAAAATAAACTCAAAATGGATTAGAGACCTAAATATAAGACTGGACACTATAAAACTCTTAGAGGAAAACATAGGAAGAACACTCTTTGACATAAATCACAGCAAGATCTTTTTTGATCCACCTCCTACAGTAATGGAAATAAAAACAAAAATAAACAAATGGGACCTAATGAAACTTCAAAGCTTTTGCACCACAAAGGAAACCATAAACAAGACGAAAAGACAACCCTCAGAATGGGAAAAAATATTTGCAAATGAATCAACGGACAAAGGATTAATCTCCAAAATATATAAACAGCTCACTCAGCTTAATATTAAAGAAACAAACAACCCAATCCAAAAATGGGCAGGAGACCTAAATAGACATTTCTCCAAAGAAGACATACAGATGGCCAAGAAGTACATGAAAAGCTGTTCAACATTACTAATTATTAGAGAAATGCAAATCAAACTACAATGAGGTATCACCTCACACCAGTTAGAATAGGCATCATCAGAAAATCTACAAATAACAAATGCTGGAGAAGGTGTGGAGAAAAGGGAACCCTCTTGCACTGTTGGTGGGAATGTAAATTGATACAGCCACTATGGAGAACATTATGGAGGTTCCTGAAAAAACTAAAAATAGAATTACCATATGATCCAGCAATTCCACTACTGGGCATATACCCAGAGAAAAACCATAATTCAAAAAGACACATGCACTGCCCCCAATGTTCATTGCTGCACTCTTTACAATAGCCAGGTCATGGAAGCAACCTAAATGCCCATCGACAGACGAATGGATAAAGAAGATGTGGTACACATATACAATGGAATATTACTCAGCCATAAAAAGGAACGATATTGGGTCATTTGTTGAGACGTGGATGGATCTAGAGACTGTCATACAGAGTGAAGTAAGTCAGAAAGAGAAAAACAAATATCGTATATTATCGCATATATGTGGAATCTAGAAAAATGGTACAGATGAACCGGTGTGCAGGGCAGAAATAGAGACACAGATGTAGAGAACAAACATATGGACATCAAGGGGGGAAAGCGGCGGGGGGTGGGGGGTGGTGGTGGGATGAAATGGGCGATTGGGATTGACATGTATACACTGATGTGTATAAAACTGATGACTAATAAGAATCTGCTGTATAAAAAAATTAAATAAAATACAAAAAAAAAGATGTTAAAAAAATAATAAATAAATAAATAAATGCCCCTGGTAACAATTAAAAACAAAACAAAACAAAAACAAAAACGAAGGGGGGTTGGTTTTCAGAAGAATACAGAACCCAACTTCAAAGGCATCCCACCAGCAAAAGCTGAGCAATTTGAGCATTCAAACAGTAATGATTTATAAGCCACTGTGAAAATCAGAATTCATGAATCCATACTGATAACAGATAAAAATACCAATAAATAAATGTGGGGGAAGAGTGGGCTCTTGTACATAATAGGCTGGAGTGTGCATGCAGAAGGAGTGCTGGATTTGGAAGATCATTATTTTGTAACCATTGTAGGTAAAGACTGGCTCATGCAAGACACGTAATATGCTAAATTTAGGGGGTAAAATTTGATTGGGGAGCAGGATATCTGCATGGTGTTAAGTGTTTCCCCACATATCGCTTATTATCTGTAAGAGAAAATTTAGTAACTATACAGTGGAGAAATCAGACAACACTCTGACCACCTCCGTCACTGATGAGGTACCACTGACAGCATGTCCCTCCAGATGGGATGCCCTAAGCAGGACACACTACCACTTACGGAGTCCTTCAGTCAAAAACACATACCCTGAATGGATTCAGGAGGAAAGACTAGACGAAACCCAAATGAGGAATATTCTATTAAGAAGAAAAGGGATTGTATTTTTAAAAAGAAATTCAGTATCATAAAAGACAAAGACTGAGGGAATGTTCTAGACTAAAGGATATTAAGGAACCACAGCAACTATATACAATACCTGATCCTGGACTGGAATCTGCACTGTAATGAAAATAAATGCTACGAAGGATAATTTTTCCTCAAATGCAAGAATTGGGACATGGGCTAACTCATAAATGTATTATGCTAAATTTACTGCGGTTAACTGATAGTTAGGATAATGTTAGAGAAGATCCTCATTCTTGGGAAATACACACGGAAGTATATGGTAGTAAATGGCCAAGATGGACGCAACTCGCTCTCAAATGGTTCAGAAGTACACTGCGCGCACGTGTGTGTGCGTGCGTGCGTGTGCGCACAAGAGAGAGCAAATGATAAACCAAACGGGTAAAATGTTAACAATAGGTGAATCTAGGTAAATACTTTATGGGTATTGTTTGTTCCATTTTTGCAACTTTTCAATAAGTTTGAAGTTTTTTTTCCAAATAAAAAGTTTCTTAAAAATTGTAGTATAGTTATGTGATGCAATGGTTTTCAATTCCAGGGGAAATTACTGGGGGTAATTCCAACTAGTAGTTAGGAGATTAGTAGATTCTAACTACTAGTGTCTAGTGTGTAGAGACCAGAGAGATGCTGCTGAACACCCTATAATGCACAGGACAGTCCCCACAACAAAGAATTATCCAGCCCCAAATGTCAATACCCCAGTTGAGAAACCATGCTCTACTGGAATACTACACAACGAGAATGAATAACTACACGGACAACATGGATGAATCTCACAGAAAAAGCTGAGAGACACAAAAGAGTACAGGCAGTACGATTCCATTTATATGAAGTTCAAGAACAGGCTAAGGCTGTCTGTGGTGACAGAGATCAGAAGAGTGGGAGGGGCACAGGGAAATGTCCAGGGCGCAGGAAATGTTCTCTACCTAGAGCTGGGTGATGATTATAAAAGGATGCACATGTAAAAATCCCTTGAGGTGCAGTTTAACTATTTGTTTGCTTTACCTTATGTAGGTTATAACTCAATAAAACGGTGTAAAAATAATGCAGTGTTCTCATTAAAGAGCCCAATTTAAACGTTGGATGTGCCTACAAAGAAACTATTCTGCCAAACATCATACTTTCCAGTCACTTCTTCTTTTTTTAAAATTTCATTACTGGGATAACTGGCAGGGTAAGAGGAGTGGAGTTCTCCGACTCCTGCTTTCCGAGCTGCTTATCTGTGACATACACATCATAAAAGCTGATTTACAACAGCTAATCACTTCCAGAGCCTCCCCAAGCTGAAGGCGGAGCGGAGAGGACAGCAACGCAAGATGATGAACGACTAGCCTGAGCAGATAAACTCTAGTAAGGAAGGACAAAAAATCCTTCAAAAATCACACCGAGAGACAAAAGCCGCACGGGTGGGCGCAATGATCTTTGCGGGGCTTCTGGAATTAGGGTCGGGGTAAATAATCTAGCAAATGCTATACATTCCCAAACACGCTGTTTTCCTGAACCTGTCTTTTATAAGCCCCAAAGTCATGCATTTCTGAGAATGTCCTGTGTGTGAATACATTCATATTCAATGAGGAAGTAAACGTGAGGAAGGATAGCTTCCACTCTTCTGGGAGGTGATGATGCCCTATTGAACCGTACTTCTGCCTCCTGGGAAATCTCAGGATACCCTTAAGCGTCTCCAATCCCCACAAAAGAAAAGTCCTCTGGCAAGAGCTAGAGATCCCTGTTGCTCAAGCTAAGAGTCCACTATCCACTAAGTTTTACTTAAACGTAAGCTGGGAGATGTGTGCATGGGATTGGAAATGCCACCGGCTCACTCCAGACAGGAGAAATGTGTATGCTCTCATTTATTAACTCAGATTCCTCTTTAGGGGCTTCTTACACGCAGGGCATGCACAAAATGGCCAGTGCTGCCCAGAGATGAGCAATAATTGTGTGCCTGCCTCTAAACAGAGCGGCTCTGTGGTTAATTTCACTACTGGTCAAATCTAGAAACCTTATGCGGATGTCAAAGTCTCTCCAAGATCGTGGACTAAATGCTCCTCCCTGGCTGACTCTGCTTTAGTCGCGCTTACACACACCAGCAAGCTCATATCAGCCCCTATGGAAAACTCTCCCCTTTGCATGGCTGCCTTCTTTTGATCACTAAGGCCCTCATGTAAATATCACCTCTTCCGTGGTGCCTGCCCTGATTGTTCTTTCTCAAGGAGCAAAGTTGTCCCCCACCCCCAAACAGTCGCTCTGTAGCACTTGACCCTTGTTTCAAGTCCCCACTCTGACTTATTTTCTTAAATTTATGTTTAAGTTGGTAGCCAAATGGATGCCCTCTGGGAGCAGCAGGGATCTTGCCCCTGCTGTTTACCACACTGGAACTAGCAGTGCCGGGCATCCTGCTGGTGGAGTTAAGGTAAATGAATCCTCACGCTGCCCACAGCTAGGAAAAAGCAACCACCCTCTGACCTGGAGCAGGCCAGGACTTAAAGATTAACCGACTGTAATTTGGATGAGTGGCATGCCAACCATCAGGAACCAAAAAACCCACGGTCACACGAATCAATCTCATTGTCTCTGGCGGTTCATTACACGGCCCACCATCTGGGGCTTCTCCAATATTAGAGGAACGTGTGGTTTATAGTCAGCCCCTCAAACTGCAAAAATATTTTGTCTTATTGATCACACTGCTGGAGATCTGTTTAAATCAGCAGGTTCCAGGTCCCCAAGATGGACCTGTACTATCCCAGCTCACACCTCACCCTGAGAAACACTCCTTCCCTCTCTAACTCACTCTGAGCAGAACTGGAAGGTGACTTGGGGCAACTTCTGAACCTCTTGAGATGCATGTGTAAAATGGGCCTAACAACAGTACCTGAGTTCAAAAGCTTTAGTGATGATTGGGTGAGAAAATACATACCTTTCGTTTTTATTTCATTTATTATTTTGGCCGTGCTGCGCGGCACGCAGGATCTTAGTTCCCTGACCAGGGACCGAACCTGTGCCCCTTGCAGTGGAAGCACAGAGTCTTAACCACTGGACCGCCAGGGAAGTCCCACCTTATGTTTTTAAGCCTCATCAAAACTACCATAAATCTGTGTAGTTTTGATTTCCTCTCCATCTCCTTGGCGAGCCTATAAGCTCCAAGAGGGCAGGGGCTGGCTCCTGTTTGCTAGCCCCGATCTCAGTAGCTGGTATTCGATACATGGGAAGAAAGTAAGCAAGGCCTAAGAGTCCCCAATGAAAGAGCGCATGCTCCAAGAAATTTACACCCGGCCAACTGTAAAGAGAAACAAATACTTGCTGAAGGCGTGATTATATGAATGAACGAACCCGAGACGACCCACACAGGACCAGACACATCATGATGTTCACTGAAGATGAGCCACTAAAATGATAATAAAAATAATTTGTGCCTCCAAACTGCAGCTGGGGCTGACTTCTCTACTCAGAGGAAATGTAACTCTCTGTTCCACTTGTCTGTGTAGCATGAGACTCAGTGTCAAAACACTGCAAATCAATATAGTCCAACCAAATGGGGTTCTCAACGCCACTCTGCTCTTCTGCAATGAATGAACTTAACTTTGCTTGCTGCCCAAGCCATAACTCTGTGTGTGTGTGTGTGTGTGTGTGTGTGTGTGTGTGTGTGAACGAGCACAGCTGTGGTATGGGAGGTGGAAACTGCACACTTAGTTCTCCAGAGAGTCCTGGCGGAAGCCCATCATCTGACCCCGCACTTAACGCTGGCATCTTCAGGGCCCCAACACATTCTGGAGAGCCTGGCAGAAGACCCCACCGGGCAGCACGAGACACAGACGCCAGGTCGCTTTCCTCTCCAGTGGAACTCCGTCTTATTAATAGACAGAGAGGGTTTTCTCCTCTTCTAATAAAGCAGGCTTTGTGAGAGGCACTGGATGGTGACCGTGGAGTTAAACGCCTTGATTTATCCTTATCCCTGGGGTCGGCGTGGCCAGGAGCAACAGAAATGTCCACACGCCGCGGGGGCTGGGGGTTTCCCTCAGGTGCCCCAGGACGTGCCCCAATAAGGAGACGTCAGTATCGAATTTCGCCTGCGGTTCCCTGTGGTTAAACTGTCAACCCGAAAATGCAGCCAGGGCGCTTTAAACAACACTCAAGCGTTTCTGTCCAAGCAATGCCTCCTCACTGCAAATAGGAGGTCTCAACAGAAGCCAGTGACAGTGAGAAAAATCACTGCCTTCAAAGAATGCTCTGGGTCTGATGGAAGAGAAGGGCAATCTGCGGTGCTCCCTCCCTCTATTTATTCTAAGAGCAGGAGGTATTCGCTCAAGCCAGAGAGAAGAAAATGCAGACTCAAATGTACTGGCAGTTCTTTTGGTACCTCTTTCTGTTCCTCCTTTATTGCCCTTTCTAGCCCTACTCCACCCCTGCGAAAACAAACCAAAACAAACCAAAACAAAAAAAACACAACTGCAGAGAACTGTGTTTCTGCCAACTTGAAAGATGCAATTCAGTAAAAGAAAGACTATCTACTCACTTTTTGCCCTCTATACATTTACAACCCATACTAATGATTTAGTAAGGTTTTCCCGATTTTTTTTTTCTGAAGCAGAGACATGAAGAAAAAGGAATTGTTTAGAATAGGGGTTTGCAAACTATGGCCCATGGGCCGAATCCAGCTCACTATGTACTTGTTTTTGTAAATAAAGTTTTATTGGAACACAACTACGTCTATTTGCATGCTGTCTATGGCTGCTTCCTTGCTATAATGGGAGAAGTGAGTCACTGTGACACAGACTGCATGACTCGCAAAGCGTATAATATTTACTATCTGGCACTTTCTAGAGACAGTTTCAACCTCTGGTTTAGAACGTGAATGTGAATGTGAAGCTGTATCAAGTCTGAGCATCACCAAAGTCAAGGGCTCTACCCAGGCTAACTGAGACCATAAAAAATATCTTCGGGGTACCAGCTGACTCAAGTGCATGTGGGTAGTCTGCTCAGGTCCCTTGGGATCTTTTTTCCCCCAACTAAGTCGACTGATTTCATCAACACCCTGAACTTCAAGTTGGCAACAGCTGCAGAGAACCTGTCATCTAGGCAGTGGAGTTTAACCACCACCACATGTTCCCTGGTGACAGGGCACAGACTGGTTCGCACAGAGTACAACAGGGAAGGCTGGGGGAGTGGGGATGGAGAGAAGAGGAGAGGGAGAAGGAAAGGAGGGGGGAGATTATGAACAAACTCAATCCCCTGCTCTTCAAAGCGTGACCTGTGGACCAGGGGCGACGGCAGCCGATCCAGCTTGCAGAATCTGGATCTGCATTGGCACAAGATCCTCTGGTGATTCATGCACGCTTGAGGATTAGAGGAACCCTGCCTGACTTGTGACAGAGCTTCAAGGGCAACCTTCTTTGCAACTAAAGGTGCTTGCACTCCAGGAAAGCCCGTACCCTCAGAGACACTAATCCAGGGTTTTCAACCTTGGTAGCACCTGCATCTTGGGCAGGATAATTCTTTGTGCTGGCAGCTGTCCTGTGCATTGCAGGACGTTAAGCGTCATCCCTGGCCTCTCCCCACTACATGCCAGCAACACCCTCCCCCTCCCATCTGTGACAACTCAAACCCTCTGCAGACACCGCCAAACATCCCCTGGGGGACAAAGTCAGCCTGACGGAGAACCACTGCTCTAACAGTTTCAATCCTGGAGCTGCTGTTGATCGTAGACTAAGGAGAACTTGTTCCTGACCCTCCACGGGCAGCAGTGGTTAAGCCTACCCCTAGCCAGGGCAGACGCACCCTCTTCCTAGAGAAGAATGAATGTGTTCCCCTAGGCTGGGTGTGGCAAGTCTCCCAAATCGGGGGAACTGCAAAGTTGTTTTCTCTCTAAACTGTTCTCAACAAACCCGCTCCCGACAGCCTGTCCTACCCTCAGTGGGTTTCAGAAGTTCCCTGGGCTTAAGTCTTTTGCTGTCTTACTTCCCTCCCCCATTTGAAGCTTCTGAGATCTCGAGCCCTTGATGCATCTTTCTGCCTTCCTTCCTCTGGTCACCAGCCTGTCTAGTGCGTCCCAAGTGACCAGCAGGTCGTAAGTGCTCGCAGGCACGCGTCTGCCACCTGCTCCTGTGGTACCAGGGAGAGTGGTTCCAGACGCGTGAAACAATTTCCTTCATCAGCTGCTATGGGGGAGGGGAGGTGGGAGCGGGCACTGCTGACTACCCCCTTAACCCCACCTCGGCCTGCCAGCCCCCTTCAGGGAAGGGCCACTTCCCCATCCCTGACACACCGTGAGACTGGCCCAAATTGAAGACCAGCTGGTTGCAAAGAGGGCCGTGACTGATTCTGGTTTCCCCGACGGCAGAGGTTTTGTTTTTTTCGCAGCACTGTGGTAGGAAGGTGTCTCTGAACCGGCGTGGTTGGGAAGTGACAAGCGTTACAACAGGACTAAAGGTGCATCGCTGACAAACCTCACAGACCTGGTATAGTCACAAGAATGAGCCTGATCAAGATCAAAACTCGTGTTCGGACTGGAGGTCTCTTACCTTCTACCTGCTGACTTGCTTATTAACTTCCTGATAAACTTACCCCAGTAACAGATGGATGTGTAAAAGGTAGCAAAGAAGGAAACCAGGAAGCAGCATTTTTGGAAACACGTGGGGTCACTTTTCACTATGCCTCAGCTCCCTGGGGGATTGTGGCTGTGTTATCACCAAGCCCACTGCTAATTGAAAGGACACGCAAAAAATTCAAACCGCCTGAAGACGATTTGCTGGCGTCTGCTCTGCGCTCACACTGACCCTGAGCTGCTTTCCAGGACCCGTTAGCCCAAGTCAACAAGCAGACCACACTGGAGTATTTGCTCAGGAAACACCTGATTCCATGGGACGGAAGTGAAACGGCTCCCACATGGTAGAGAGCGGGCAGCCAGGGACCAGAGACCCACTTGGTTTCTTCAAAAGGGCTTTTGATGAAGCCCTGCCATTGTCAGGCACTGTGAGTACAAGTGTGAACAAGGCCCTGTCAGGCAGCGCCTCACGAGGATATTCCACCGTACAGGGAGAACAGATGACTGACTCACACCATGACAGCTATTATACAGTCATCAGGAGGCAGGGAAGAAACACGATGCTAAGATGGAGAATACAGTAAGTCCCTTACGTACGAACCTTCAAGTTGTGAACTTTCAAAGATGCGAACGTGCACTCACATGTCCAACCATGTGAGTTAGTTCACGTGTCTGGCGTACGTGGTCACGTGCGTGCACCCTCTACAAGTGGTTGTGCTTTTGTGTACTTTACTGTACAGTACTGTATAGAGTACAGTAGTACAGTATCTTTATTTCAAGCCCAGGATGTCCAGAAGCAAGCGTAAAAGCAGCGGTATATGCCCCATTGTGTTACTTGGGTACCGAGGCTAACTTTGTCGGACTTATGGACAGACTCGACTTACGAACGCGCCCTCAGAACTGAACTCGTTCGTATGTAGGGGACTTACTGTAAAAAAGACTGGCGCTCCCTAGACAGACAGAGTGTTGGCGAAGAACCCTGTGTTGGTGACAATTAGGCTGAGACACAGAGGATGCGAAGGAGCCAGTCAAGCCAAGAGGGTGGGGAGGAAGTATTCTCCTAGGCAGAGGGAATGAGAACATTTTGTACCAGAGAACGTTCCAGGTGCTCTAAGAAGTGACAGAGGTGCAGTGTGACTGGAGCACAGTGAGCAAGAGGAGAGCAGCAGGGGTGAGGCCAGGAAGTGAACAGAGGAGCCAGAGGGAGCTTCATCTAGGTCCACAGGGGTTTGAGACCATCCTGCCCGTGCTTGTAGGCAGCACTGATAAAGCACCTGCGAGGACCACAGGGCAGCGGAGGAGAGCACTGGCTTTCGCCATCACCTTCCAGTTCTACCCCTTACAGCTGTGCCTCCTCAGGAGAGACCTTGGACAGCTCTGTGCCTCAGTTCCCTCAGCTGTAAAATGGGAATGATAGTAGAATCTACCTCCTTACTGCGAAGGTGAGTATTAAGTGTGTTAATACACAAAGCACTTAGAACACTGCTGGTACAGAGAAATCAGATGGTATGTTCTCATTGTCTTCCACCCCATATTTGTCACTTTTAAAGCATTTTTCTGCTTATTGTCATAGAGCAAGTTGCTAAGAATTGTTATGCAATTTTTCAAGTGGGTAACAGAGAGATGGAATGATTTGCCTACGATCACAGAGCAGCTACTTCAGAACTCTTCTCCGACCTCTTGCCTTTTATTTCTGTGAGTAAAAGGAATATGTCAGGAGTGTTCTTAGACACAGGAGGGACACGGGCACAGAGAAGTAAAGATCCATCGACACATCCAAACTTTGAACCAGCAGCAGCAATTCAAAGAAATCCTTTTCATTAATGGGTAGTTTTCTACAGTATAAATATGAATTACTGCTACTTGCAACGGCACGGATGGATCTCATAAAGTAAAAGATGCCAGACCCAAAAGAATACACATAGTATGATTCCATTTATAGAAAATTAAAAACTATCCCAAACTCACCCAAGCTGCTGTTAAGTCAGGACAGTGCTTACTTTGGAGAGGAGGGAGGGGTGGTGGGTGGGAGGAGGCTAAGGGAGTTTTGCGGCATTGGTCATGGGCTATGGCTTGACCCGGGAAGTTGTGCCCTGAGTGTGATGATTCACTGAGCTGCAAAAGATGATGTATGCACATTTCTGTTTGTTACACATCTATTAAAAATTTATCAAAGAGTACCACCAAGAGAGGCAAGCATGTACTCGAGACAATTTAAAAGGTGAATATGTGTAATTCATCCCCTTCATCACGAGCCTGTCTAGTACACTAGACTTATATGGCTAGTACACATGGGTCAAACTGGCAGCTAATACCAGTTTTATTGGCTTTTTTGGGTCTGAAGGGTTAAATTTTCTTCTTTCTTTTTTATTTTCCCTTTTTAACTGGAAGGCACAGGGAACTTCAACACCTTCATCCCTAGGCAAATGCACACATTTATGAAACCTGCCTGTTCACAATCCTCTCTTCCCCGCTAAGCATATGCATTTCCCACCAGTGTTGGCCAGCTTGATAAGGGAGTGTAGGAGTTTGGATGAAAGTGGTTTATAGATTTAAGAGACAGTATACAATGTACCCTTTTAAACTTGGCATTCTTGCTTCTCAAGTCCCCTAGCTGGGGGTTGATAAAGTACCATTCTTGGCATAGAAGTTCATGATACCATGTATGACACAGCCAATTACTGAACTGACTGCTAGGTGGATGAAAGGATACAATGAAGAACAGGTAGATGGGGTGGCTTTTAAATGGATGGGCAGATGGTATGAAGGATGGATAAAAGCGTGGGGATGGAAAAATGGATGAATAAATCAATGAATGGATGCAAAATGACGCATGTATAGAAAAAGAGACATGGTTTTGGGTTCTTAAAATCCAAGGTCTTATAAATTCATGCTAAAGAATAAAGTTCTTAGGTAAGAATTAACAAGTAATCATTATTGCTCCATTAATAATTTCGATTTAAGACAGTTTCCATTGGCACCTCCATCTTTAGAGAGGAAGGCAGTGGTACCTGAAGATGAGGAACTGAAAACGGAAAAAAAGATGAGCAACTTGCCCAAAGTCGGGGATAACGATGGGAGTTAGTGATGAAGGCAGGGACCGAATGAGGTCTCCAGACATTCAAAGGCAGCTTCTTCTCAAACTTGAGCAGGCATGCAAGCCACCCAGGGATCATCTTAAAATGAAAATTTGGATCTACTGCATTTAGAGTTGCGTCCAAGATTCTGAATGTCTAACGAGATGCTGATGTGGTTGGTCCACAGAACACACTTGGAACAGCAAAGGTCTGGGGTGCTTTCTATCATCTCATGATTTTAGAAAGAAAGCCTGGCATCCCTTGTTTCTCATTAACACATCCAGGAAGGTTTGTGTCAAACAGACCTGTATCTGAGCACGTACGGCCCCCAGAGCTCTGGCCAGGGAGCCAGGGGACCCTTAGAAAGAGGGAGAGGAAGCACGCCTTGCTCTATCCGGTCCCTCCTTCTCTTCTCATCAACAGAAACAAAGCTGGCACCAATCTATTGCCCTGATTCTTAGAAGTGAGCCACTAAAGCCAGGAGAGGGTCGGAAAGCATAAAGACATTGAACCCGGCCATGGGTACTTCCTTTCTTGTTCTCCATCTCCAGTTCCTGTCTCAGCCAGTCTGTGCCCTTCACCCGACTTCCTGAGGGAACCTGGGCTTGACCTGGCTCGCCCTCCACACAGATGGAAAAAGTCGCTGTTTACCTGGGAGGAGCTGAGAATCCAGAGTCCTCCCAGGCCCTCAAATCTCTCCCCTCCCACCTTGCCAACCTGACACGGAGCCATCCTGAGAATCAAGGAAGTTTTTCCAAAGTATTCTCTCTGGATTATGCTGAAGAATATTCTGTGGGCAAATAAACTTGGGAATTTCTGAAAGTCTTCTCAAAACCTTTAACTGGCTTAAGTGCAGTAGGAATTTTCAGAAAGAAGATAGAAGAATGCATTGTTTTCCATACTTAGACAATAGAACACCTTGCGAACCTGGCTCCACCCTGACTCAAAACGACACGTTCTGGGAAATACTGGCTTACCAACACTGATTCCTGTTAAAATCCAAACATATGTGCTTACAATTTCTACTCCTGCACTGTACAGTGCCATGCCCAGCAAAACTGGAGCCTGAGGCAAAAGGAAAAAGTCAGTAAAACTGACCCTATCTTTATTTACAAATTTTATATTTTGTTAATCATGAATCTTTGCATGAATTTTGATTCTTAAAATACTGCACTAAAATATTGCTTATCTTGATTACTGAGCTTTTAGCACTCCTTCTGATTTGCCTCACCCGAGTCTTGGCCCTGCAGACAGGCCACTCTCCTTTCACCTCAGTCAAATCTTTAATTTTCATTTGTGAAATTCCATGGATTGTATATTTATTATGAACTGTGTTTACTAGGGCAAAGGAAAAAGTCACTCTGGAAAGCAAAGGAACTGGAGTCCAGTCCCAACTCTGCTGCAAAGACCAGAAGGATCCTGAATAAATCCCTTCTCCTCTCGGAACCTCAGCTCTTCTTCTGAACCTCCACCAGAGATTCTCCAAGCTTCTCCCAGCTGAGAGTCTGTGACTTATTTTCTGAGCTGGTTCAAAAGGTTTTTTTTAAAAATTGAGACACAATTGCCATGGATCATTAGTTTCAGGTGTACAACATAATGGTTCAATATTTGTGTACATTGCGAAATGATCACCACAATAAGTCTAGTTAACATTCATCATCATACATAGTAACTTTCTTTTTTCTTGTGATGAGAACTCTTAAGATCTACTCTCTCAGCAACTTGCAAATACACAATACAGTGTTATTAACTAGAGTCACCACGCTGTACATTACAACCCCATCACTTATTTTCTTTCTAACTGGAAGTGTGTACCTTTTGATCCCCTTCACCCATTTCTCTGAGAGTCTGTGATTTTGATTCCATGATCCGAGAGAGATACTGCCCATGATCAGATCAGTATGGATTATTGGATAGGTACCACAGCAGCACCGGATCCCCAAGGGAATGGTGCCTAGGAGAGGTAAGTTCTGAACAAGGGGGTAAAAGGGAAGCAAGAAGAGTTATTGGGGTGCTGCCAGAGAGGTAAGAATTGAAAATACTTAGGTGGTTCCTAAACAGTCAGGAAACATTTAGGGGTGTAGCTTTTTGGTAGAAAGAAAAGAAAAGAAAGAGAAACCTAAATCTAAGATTTGTGTGTTTTGTCATCTTTCATTAGTCTAAACCTACTACCAGTACTCAAATGGATCATGTGGTACCTGTTAGCCTGGCCCTGCCCCCAGAAAGTCCTAACTGAGCGGACAAGGCTCCCTTTAATAGAGTGTGGGCCTGGCACCACCTGCGTAAGAATCATCTGGGGGGCTTCTCCCAGATCTACTGCATCAGAACTTCTAAGAGCGAGGCTCAAGAATCTGCATTTTCAACAAGTTCTTCAGTTAATTTTGATGCCTTTAAAATAAAAAAAACCCCACTGCTTTGAAGTCATATGAGTGTGAATAAATAAACAACAGGTCCCCAGCACCAGCTCCCTTCACTTGCCAGCAACCTTGGAATTCAGAGTCTGAAAAGCTGCCTGTTATGTCACTCTGCCTCACCAGCACCAAGCAAGGTGCAAGGATTCTCTGATCCGCCAAGCCCTGGGCCACTGTCAGATGCAGAATTTCCAGGACAAGTTGTGTAACCTTTCCCGCCAGATCTTGGCTGCTGATGACTGATGACTTAATTCCCCAACCCTTGACACTAAGTGTGGTCCTTGTGCCAACCCACCCAGGGTAGATGGAAACCCAGCTCCCCTGGAAACTGTTCAGATGGCTGGTACCCGAGAAACCCATCAGGATGCTGGAGACTGGTAGAGAGGGAGGGATTTTACTTGGTCTGACTCCAACTCTTGGGCCATCAAAGCAGTTCTCTGTTCTCTGAGCACTGAAAACCTGCAAGTATCAGAGCAAGTGGGTGACCACACTGGGCATGATGTACAGCCCCTGTCCTCATGCAGGATTTGGTCCTACCAAGTGACCATCTCAGAGCCCCTAGTCTTTTGATGGAAGTGCAAAGTTATACAACCAAAAGAGGGCAATTTGGTAGCATCTACAGAACTTGCAATGTGCATATTCCTCGATCCAGAAATCCCACTTCTGGGAATTTATGCTCTGGGAAAACTTGAACAAGCACACGAATATAAGTAAAAAGATATTCACCAGAACACAAATTGTAACAATAAAAAAACTGTAAAAAAATCCAAGTGTCCAGCAATAGGGGATGTGTTAAAAGGATGATGGTATAATCACACAATGAAATATTATATAGGTTCAGATGAGTTAGAGCTACAAAGACCAACAGGGAAAGATGAACAAGGTATACTGTTAGGTAAAACAACAACAACAAATTGCAAAACAGTACGATGACTTTTTTGTTTGTAATTAAATACCTGTCAGTGTATGCCCAGAGATAAATACCAAAGGAGTATTCACCTAATGGTGGTGGGGAGTAGAACTTACGGGACAATTTCAACTTATATCATACACATTTCTGTAGTTTTGTAGTTTTTAAAAAACGACTTTTGTTTGTAATTAGAGAAGCTAATAAAATTACATGGGAAAACTTGGAAGCCTACCCCCTTTCACCTTAGCCTACCTCCCAGGACAGCTAGAAGCCAGGCTCTTTCTCTGGGGCTGAAACAAAGCTGGGGACAAGGATATTACACGCAAGCCTATCATTTCTGGGACACTGTGAGAAGTGACAAGAAAATAAGTTGCTCGCCGAATCTTGGGCTAAGTTATTCACAGCTGTTTGCAACTGAAAATATCTGGAGCTCATAAGTGAGGCATGAGAAACCAGGGTCGGTGGTTTCAGATCTCAAACCATCCCATCTCCACCCACACCTCGACCTCAAAGTTCTGAACCCAAGCAAAGGATGTTCTGCCTTTGTAGCTGGTTTTCGGTATGAGCCCCAAGGACACTTACCTGTGGTCATCACTACTGGCCAAACAATGCTGGATGAGGCAGGCTGCTCACAAAGGCTGTGGACTCTGGCTGCCTCTCATGAGCCACGGGATCTTGGGGAAATCTCTTAATCTCTCTAAGCCTCTGTTTTCTCATCTGTAAAATGGAGGCTCATTCACGCAGCATCGTATTTCAGGAACGCCTACCGTGGGTCAGATTTACCAAATGCCTGCTGTGTCAGACGCTGCTTCAGCTGCTGAGGCAACAGCAGCAAAACCAAACCATATGAAGTCTCTGCCTTCACGCAGCTTCCATTTCACTAGCGGAGGATGACAGTGAACAAACTAAGCAATAAAATATATACTATGTCAAATGGTGCTAAGTGCTACAGAGAAAAACAAGGCAGGGGAGAGGGGAGAGGAGCACTTTTGTGGAGGACGCACCAGGGAATAAGAACAGACCCTGCCCTTACACAGTGAGTTAACGCATATGATGCTCTAGGCATAGCCCTCATTTCACAGAAACTACTCAATGATTAATGCCATTACTACCACCGCTACTATTTCCACCACCACTGTCCACGTGACCTCCCTGCCCCACCTCTGTGGCCTGTCCTCCGTCAGTTTTTCTCCATTGAGTATTTCACATGAGGTGCCCTTCTGGATATCTACCATGAGCAAGGCATGGTGCTCTGCAACTGTACGTAGCCAAGCTCATTCAATTCTCATCAACCCCCTAAGAGTGCGTATGGTTATTTTCATTCTTCAGAAGAGGAATCTGAGGCTCAGAGAAGTTGGTGGGGGCCGGGCTCAGTCACCCAGAGCACACAGGGAGCACTCAAACCCGGGTTGGCCTGACTGAAGGCTTAAGCTCTCAACCGCGGATGTCTTCTGCTTCCCAATCCCGAAAGCCAGATCCTACTTGCCCAGCTCAGCACAGGCAATGCCCTTCCTTCCTGAGGGCCTGGCAGCGGTGCCCACGTGCCCTGTGGTGCTGTCCGAGTCACATCAAGGCCAGGATGCTGAAGATAACCAGACACTGCAAACCTGGAATCCTGACCTGCTTTCTCTCTCTCGGTCCCGTTTCGTGCTTTGGGGTCTCCCAATCAGACTCAGAATGAGGGCCGCAGACATCAACTGGAAGTGGAACCTCAACAAAGAAGAGAGGTGTTGGTGGTGGAAGAGGATGAGGAGACACAGGAGAAAGGGGAGCAGGAAGGGCTGGCGTGGTCTGAGACCACCCACCTGCTCTCTCCACGTCTGGAGCCACTGAGTTCCTGAAGCTGGTCCAGCACATAGACGAACTCCCCCACAGGCAAAAAGAGACTTAGGAAGACAGATGCAAACCTCTGCTGCTAACATGGTGAAGTGATTTTTGACAAAGTCAAACCCGGGGATTATCAAAGTGGGGAGCGGAGGGGCTGTGCTTTCCCCAACCAGGGGAGGGTTAGAGGGTGAGGGAGGGCCATGGGCGCTTTAAAAAGCATATTCAATATTCTAACACCAGATTAACCATTATTTTCATAGGACAAACTAAGGGGAGGTAGCTTAGCAGTTCAGGGCTACGGCAGAGATTCTCAACCTTGGCGCTTCTGACACTGGGGGTCAGGGGATTCTCTCCTGCGGGGGTGAGGCTGTGCCCTGTGGCATGTTTAGCAGCAATCCCACCCTCTCCTCTGGCAACTCAAAACCGGTCCAGACATTGACAGATGTCCCCGCCGAGAACCACGGGATTATGGTTCAAAGTACAGGACGCAAGGGTCGGGACCCTGGTTCAAGCCACTTGCTGCCTTATGGTCCTGAACACGTGACTCCACACGTGTGAGTCTTGGATTCCTTATCTGTGACATAGAGATGACACGACACGTATGCTTCACAGCGTTATCACAGAGATTAACCAAGAAACGTCTAAATGAGTAGTTAACATAGTGTCCCACTTAAAAGGCTTCCCAGATGTTAGCTCTATTTATGACAGTAGATCTTGGTTGCCTTGGGGATGTACAGAGGATAGTTTCTGAACGAGAGAGAAGGAGTGCAAAGAATCAGAAACCGGGGTGAGGTGGGGTGTAAAAGTCTCACATTAATTTTGTTAAAAAGACGGCATGCCTCATTTAAAACAAAACATGAGATACACTGGTCTGAACCATTGCTACTGAAAGCAAGCTGCAGAGGACTGTGGTTCTACCACAGCAAAGAGAAGCAGTGAGCAGGAAGAAGAGGGGGGACCCACCGGGCTCAGCTGGTCACCCTGATCTTGCAACAGCAGCTGCCGAGGTTGTTTGGGCTGAGCCTGGGCTGGCGCCCTGGCTGCGGTGAGGTAGCATATGGGCTAGACAGCTGTGAGGAAGGGAAGCAAACGATGAAAGGGCAAGGAAGATGATTTTTCGAGGTGCCTGTGGCAATCGGGGGACCCTGCCCACTGGCTGATGTCTCTCTGGAGAACCCTTCCCATCAGAGAAAAACCTGAGCTTTGGGTCAACTCCCTTTTCTCAGCCAAGATTAAGGGCTGATGTCAGTCACCATGAGTCCCCTCTTCTTTCTAGAGCTTTTATTTTATGGAGAGAAATATATGAAATGGTGGTGAGAAGTATAGCCTGGGAAACCTGCTCTAATCCCCGCTCATCTAGTCACTGGCAATGTGACCTTGAACTCTCTGATCTTTAGCTTCCTCATCTCCAAGACCGGGATCATAGCTAGAATTGTTGTTGTTGTTGTTTATCGGGGTTCACTTGGCTTTCCCAGGTCAGTCCTTAGCTATTACAGAATAAAAATGCACATGTCCTGGGAATCTTTCACATCTCTGCTGATGAAAACCACAAACATTTTTGAGTGTTTACTATGATCTAGGAATTGTACTAAAAGCTTTTTCATTTAATCCTCTGAAAGGGTTGTTATAGGTGAGGAAATTCAGACTCAAAGAGTTTAGGTAATTTGTCCAAGGTTACAGAACTGTTAACAGTCCAAGCTGAGAACTCAATAGGGGCCTATCTGACTCTTGAGACCATCACCTAATGGCAATTTCTAGATGCTTTTGGTTTGGATTTGGCAGAGCAAAGATGTTACCAGAGAGCATTCTGTACGCTCAGAAATGAGTGCGCTCTCCCTTAGGATGTGCGCTACTTCACAGACAGAGAGAAAACAGACCAGACGGGGGCGCTAGAAGCAGAACCACCCATAAATCATCCCAGAAGCTGGAAATATACACACCTGCTGAAAAATTTGGATTTGCCTTAATACACTGCTTCTCAAGCTTGTCTGCCTGGTAGAAATACAGGGAGTCTTAAGACATCCCCTCGCCCAGGGCAAACCCCAGACCAGTTAAATTGACATCTTGTGGTGGGGCCAGGCATCTGTATTCTTTTATATTGCCCAGATGATTTCCTGTGTGGTGAAGATTGAGAACCAGTGTCCGAGGAGTTTCGTGTCTACTGTGAAATAAAATTCATATTTTATGGCCAGACAAGAAAAATCTGAACATAAAATTTTTTCTCTGCATTTGGCCTCCTCTCCCCTCCACGGTGCATCGTGTATCTGCATTAGGCATTGACCACACCTCCCCCACTGGCCAAAATACCTCCCCAACCATATAGAGCATCGTTCTCCTACCACCAAGACAGCTCCTTAAAAGGTAGCATTCCTGGGGCTTCCCTGGTGGCGCAGTGGTTGAGAATCTGCCTGCCAATGCAGGGGACACGGGTTTGAGCCCTGGTCTGGGAAGATCCCACATGCCGCGGAGCAACTAGGCCCGTGAGCCACAACTACTGAGCCTGCGCGTCTGGAGCCTGTGCTCCGCAACAAGAGAGGCCACGATAGTGAGAGGCCCGCGCACCGTGATGAAGAGTGGCCCCCACTTGCCACAACTAGAGAAAGCCCTCGCACAGAAACGAAGACCCAACACAGCCATAAATAAAAAAATTAATTAATTAATTAATTAATAAAATTAAAAAAAAAAGGTAGCATTCCTTCTTAATATCGTAAGGAGTCATGATGGCCCACCGCTTTGTACTTACAGATCTGGATTGTGCAAACTGTCAATAATATGTCATTAAATGTACAGCCCTCTGTCTCAAAAACTTATAATAACTGTGCTTTGACCTCTGATGGGCGCAACAGTTCTTGGAGCTTTCTGAGAGGCTGTGCCCAGGTTATAATCCTCAACTTGGCTCAGATAAAATTTTCCATTTCTTTCTTAGATCGCTGATTACTTTTTCGTTGACACTACCTTAACATCTTTCCAATAGGTGTCCAACTAAACTCTCTCTTAAAAGAGATGGAGAAGACACGGTGACCATTCTCTTTAGAATAAGTGTTAAGTATTCACTTTATACCTTTTGAGTTTGAGGTAGGAATTCCCATGAGATATTGGCTCCCTGTTCCTTGTTAACAAGAACCACGCTAATGGCCGCCAAGGACCTCACACATGTGATGGCTCTCGAGATTTGTGAGGATGAGCCTTGGTCACCAGTCACTGAATTTGTCCTAAACTGTGAACCCACTTGGTCTCATCTCTTGTCTTACCACAGTGCTGAGATTCTACAAGGACAATGTCACATGATGATTTCCCCCCAACAATGTAAAATCTTGTTGAACTCTTGGACCTTCACTTTAGGAAGGAATTTTGAGAAAAGGTGGAAGGATTCAGATCCTTGAAGGCTGGGTGAAAGCCTTCTGTAACTATGGCAAGAGCCACCCAGGAAACATCCACCTTTCTTCTTGAGGACCAATGGATCTGTCCCAAGAGCCCTGGAGTCTGTTTGCTATGGCCCAAACTGGCTAAATTGTGCAATAAAAAAAAGGAAGGAGATTTGTGAATCATATGTTTAGCCATATGTTTTCAGGGCTTACTGTTTACTTAAGTAAAGGCTTCGCTTTAATCAGATTTATATATTAGTGGCTTGGCTAAATAAGCTAGGATACCCGGGGTAAAATTCAAGTGTACCATGTATATGAAATCCAGGAGACGACCAACCAGAAATCAGCACTGAAAGGAAAAAAAAAAGCTATAGCAACACAAAGATCAACAGAAAGAGTTCACAGATTTTTTTTTTCCAAAAAACATTTTTGTTTTCAAATAAGTTCTCCCCCCACACTCCCCAACACACGTGATATTTCTGACCTAGTGTTTCTGTGTACTCTTGCCTTTGCTTTCCCAACCTACTCTGCAAGTCACCTTTTTCTACTTTAAGACACCCCACTAAAAAGGGACCAGGACAGTGTCCTCAGAGGGATGCCAGGAGGCTGAATCTGAGTCAGCAATAAAATGTGAGTGCTTCACAGCTCTAAGTATAGCTCTCCCCCTTGACAACTACACTCTTAGCACACTGGCCTGTTTTCAGTTACTATCAGAACTGTAAAGTTCTCTCTTGCCTCAGGGCCTTTGCATATGCTATTCCTTAAGCCTTTAATCTTCTTCCTCTCCTCCTCCCTTCCTTTGCAAGTCAAGTCCTTATCTAATTCTTAGCTTAAACATCACTTCAGACAGCTTCCTTGACCATCCTTTTAATGTTGTTAATCCTCAATACTCTCTCATGTCTTTACCTTGCTCATGTTTTTCATATCACATACCATAATCTGTC
Organism: Balaenoptera acutorostrata; assembly: GCF_949987535.1. Lineage (NCBI taxonomy): Eukaryota > Metazoa > Chordata > Mammalia > Artiodactyla > Balaenopteridae > Balaenoptera > Balaenoptera acutorostrata. The sequence goes on along the minus strand of NC_080073.1, from coordinate 26,243,248 downwards.
CTTAGTGTGTGCTTGTATATCCCCTGCTACAATGATAACCATCTCCACCCTGTTCTCCCAGAAAGCTGCACCAATGGCTGGCTCTCTTACCCTTGGGCTTCTGGTTAGGGTTGACTCCCAGGAGGAAATCAGAGGGCAGAAAGTGAGAGAGGTCAGGGTGTTTATGGCCTGGCTCCCTCCCTCAGGCTGCAGGTTGGCTGAGGTTCTCTGCCTAAGGCCTCAGTTACTACCCAGTGGCCTCCTTCATTAGGCTTCCTTTAATTACCCTTTCCTGTGCCATCTGTTTCCTGCTGGGGCTCTGATGCACACAGGGATCGGGTGTGATTTATTCACCAACGTATACGTGGCAATGAGCAGAGTGCCTGGCACATGGTAGACGCCCAATAAATATTTGTTGAATAAATGAATATAAAACAACTCAGAACCAAGATGTTTTAAATGCCTTTCTCTTCCCCATTCTTTTTGTTTCAAAAAAAAAAAAATCTTGTATCAAACTCTGGTATAGAAGATAGATGAAACAGGATTGTTGGGATTGTGAGTGGGTGAGGGAGACACACGAGCATGGCTCCCTTTTAAATGGCAACTGTAAAAAATATATACATTTTTTAAATAAATAAATAAATAAAATGGCAACTCTAGAAACCCAGCACCTTAGAGATGTATTTTGGGGGGATACCATAAAGGATGATGGGGCATCTTATGCAGTTTTTGCCACTGCGGTTCACAATATTAGGGGCTGGGTTGCAAGTGAATGATATTTACATCTCAATGCTCCCAGGAGGGCTTTGGGTTCAGCTGCTGGAAGACGGGGGAAGGGGGGATGGCACTTCTGAAAACCCACTAAGAATGCTTACAATTCTCCTTTTGCAGCAGTCCTGGGGCTCAGAGAAGAGCTAGAATAAAAATGTCCTCCAATCTGCTGTGTTCCATCCAATATTGCCAGATAAAGGTGTGCCGCCCACATGCCCTGACTACAAAGTCCCCAAAATAAACAGCTTCAGAGGGCAGAAGAAGACAGAGGAAGCTATCTGCTTCCCGGACTGCCCTCATCCTGAGCAGGAAGAGCCACAAAGGACAATGCTCAGGTGACAGAAAGCCCACTCATCCACGGTTGACTCAAGAATGGTGAGATCTGGGAACTATATTTAATATCCTGTGATAAACCACAATGGAAAAGAATATGAAAAAGAATATATATATGTATAACTGAATCACTCTGCTGTACAGCAGAAATGAACACAACACTGTAAATCAACTGTACTTCAATTCAAAAAAAAAAAAAATGGTGAGATCTGGTTTGCTTTCGGGAGACCTTTATGAGCACCTCAGGCCAGGCTGGAATTCCTCTCCCTGCCGAGGGGCCTGAACTTGAAACAGATCTGCAGATAACAGCCAGGCCTGTCTCTGAGACTGATAATGATCTCAGTGGAAAATTTCCATTGTTGGACACCCCCCCACTGTCTTCCTAGCTCATGGCCCAGAACTGGGCCTGTTTCTCATCCACAGATTCCAAGAACAAATTAACTCCTCTAAGCTGTGGCAAATGGGAATTGTCTGAGAAGTTAATTGACACTGGAGGGAGGGGATCAGCAGAGGAGAGGCTGTGGTCTGGGAGGTGACATCCTGGCTTCCTTACATGGGGAGGCCGGGCTCCCTCAGTGCTAATAGGTGTTATGTTAGCGCTAATAGGTGTTATGCGGGCATAATTAGGCCACAGATTCTGGTAGCCTCTTTCAGCTCAGACAAGGTGGGAAATTGAGACTCAGGGAGAAAGGGGCTCATCTTTCCAGTTGCAAACATTCCTGAAAATCCAAGCCATAAAGCTCCCCAGCTGTGGGCGTCAGCATGGTCTGGGCCTGTGACATCTGCAGAACCACCAGACCTCAGGCTCCTCTATTGATCCTGGCCCTCTCCTTCCATCTCTGTTTGGTCTGAGTTCCATTCAATCCCCCTTCCCCCTGGCAAATGAGCAACGGGCTGAGACAGAATTAAAAGGAAAGAGACAGGAGGTCAGCGCGCTGGGGCACCTAATAATAAGAGTAATAATAACCCTCAAATATTGAGTTTGCCAAGTGCCGGGCATGCAGTTAAGTGCTTTCTGCATATTACCTCCTGTTCCATGACAGCCCCGTGTGGCAGAAATTTGAGGGACTGAGAGATTTAAGCCACTTGTCCGAAGTCACACAGCTAGAGTGGTGATGGAATTTCAACCAGGCTGGTTTGATCCTTACACCGTAAGACTCACTGTGCGCTGTGGCTGGGGTCAGACCAAGAAGCAGAAAAGGGTTCTTTCAGCTGCAGAGAGGGTTTCTGAAATGCCAGGCCAGGCAGACCCACCCCTTCATGTGACATCGCGACCTCCTCAGATGTGGTTCTCAGTGGCTTTGATGGGGGCTGATGCTTTCTAATCGAATTCCCTGTGTCTAGACCAGGCTTTCTCAACTCGGGCACCACTGGCTCATGAGGCGGGATAATTCTGTGCCAGGAGGGAAGGCGCTGTTCTATGCAGTGGAAGATGTTTCGCAGTGCCTTCCCGGACCTCTACCCACTAGAAGCCAGGGGCACCCTGCACCCCAAGCTGTGACAACCCAAAATGTCTCCAAACACTGCCAAATGTCCCCTGGGTGGCAAAATCCCCACCCTCCCTGCCTCCACCCGCCCCTACTGAGAGTCACTCATCCGGCCCATCACGCTCACCCTGGGGCAGTGTCTGTACCTGAATGTGCATCTCAGGCAACGGGATTTCCCCCTGATCTTTTCACCCAGGACCCAGTACCGAAAGAAATAAAAAGGACGAGTTATTCTAGGCTGTTCTCTCCTCCTCTCACTGCCCTTTCAGCTCTGAGCTCAATCTGCTCCCAAGGAAAAGACACATGTAAAGCCTGGAACGGACTTTTCTGCCCTTTTAAATCAGCAACTCTGTTTTGAAAGGCGGCCATCGGAAGTCTGCTCCAGCCGGGATGAGAAACCCTGGCGAGGTCCAGACTGCTTGCTGCTGGGAAGTTATAGAATCCTTGCTGTGGATGCTCTCACAATGTCAGAATCGAAAGTACGTCCCCACAGGTGTCCTTGGACTGAACACTCTCAGGGACGCAGATGTGACTGGGCAGGACGGTTGAGCCCAAGAAACAAGCATCCCTCAGACCCGGCACAGCTGAGAGTCAAGGATCTGCTCCAAGGAAAGGTCCAGAGAATGGAAATGCACAGAAGGACAGTTTCTACTCCTCTGTGCAAGGAGCAAAATGAGCTCGTTTTTGCCTCCACTCCTTGTACATGGGGAACAAAACAGAGAAAGGAGAAGACGGGGGCTGGATGGTCTGCAAACTGGAACGCCAAAACCCTGGGTAGCTGAGAGTTGAGAAACATGATTTTCCAGAACAGAGGAAAAAAAAAAAAAAAAAAGGAAGAAATATGCCCTAAATCTTCAGCTAAGTGGATGGGTAATTCAGCATGACGTTTTTAAGCTGTTAAAAGTTTTTGTACCAAAGAAAACACTAGGTTTTTTTTTTTAGTAATTTTGTGTTGGGACACAGAGACTTTATCTTCTAGACGGTGCCCCGCCTGTTTGCTCAGCCTGATTTGTGACAGCTGCCTTGCAGAAACATGTCACGGTCTGGTTTTGATTTGGGAAGGGCAGGCTGGAGGAGCTGCCTAGCAGAACAGAGCTCAGAAAAAACACACACACACATACACGCACACAGACAGCTACCTGGGTGCTCTCAAGACGATGCTGGTAAAAAACTGGAGGGCTGGTGAAAGTTATTCTTATGAAACTTTGGTTTCACGGCCTTTTCATTTTCACATTGACTTAGAACTGAAGCTGGCCCTATTTGAAGAGTGTTTTATTGTCCACTTTTTCTGCTGTATCCAGTGAAAATAACAAAACCACTTGGCAAGTACTACCTTCTTTCCTATTTAATCCATACTATGTAATTAAGGAATATCCCACCCATATGTTTTAGACCATGTGCTCTTAACTCATTAGAATGCTACTTACTGGACCAAGAGCGATTTGTTATCAGGGACATCTTCAGAGCTTTTCAGAACAAGCATGATCTACTTTTTCTTTTGTCTACACAGGAGGCTGGACTCAGGGCTAAGAGGAGATGCAAAAGGGCACTGTAGGATAGATGAACGTTCCAGCCATAGACGAGATGGTAAGTACGGTTGATCACTCAGGTGATGAGGTGAGGAATCTAGGTATCTCTAGCTCAGTGGTCCTTCCTCAAACTTAGTGGGCCTGAGAGTCCTCCGGGAGCACGTGTTAGAAAACCCTGAGTCCAGGGTTGAGCCCTGAGAGATTCTGTTTGTGAGTCTGCGGTGGGGCCCAAGAATTTGCGTTATTGGCAAGCATCCCAAAGGAATATAATGTAGGTGGTCCCTGGATGACTGTAATTGATGGAGTGGATGGTTGACTTTACATGGAGAAATATGTTCCTAAAAGCTGGCTCCCTATGGCTCATACTAGCAAGTGGGGTTTCAATCACCTTAATTTTCCAGTGCTCTGGGACACACTTCATGTATGGGTTGAAGAGGGTTAAGACAGGTGATGGTCGGCACAGTATTGCTGATAGACCTCATGCTGCCACCAGAAAACTCTGTGGAGGAGATGCTAAAATGCTTTCCCAAGTGGCCAAGCTGAGAAGGTCAAGGATCTGGTGAGCCACTGAGCCAAAATATTTAGGTTTATGTTGATAAGAAAAGGGAAGGTCAAAAAAGTACGTTTTGTTGATGGAAATCAAAGGAAATCAAGATTTGAATAAAAATCAGTTTGGAAACTGCCTAAGTGTCCAATTCCAGAGACGCAGCAACAGTCATTCTACTGAATATTAATGCAGTCATCAAAAATGATGGTTTACAAAAGCTCTGAACATAAGCTGATAATAGAATGCAAATGAAGAAATTCAGGACACAAAATATTCAGTATGCCTACAACTCAGAAGAAAATGATATACCGGTATACAGGGAAAAACTGGAAAATTTACCAAAATATTAGCACTAGTCAAGTGGTAGGCACTGGGATATTTTTTTCCCTATTTCTATCATTTTTCTCAATTTTTCTCTTTTACATTTTCCTGTCAATATTTAAAAAAATAAATCCTAAAGATCTGCATTTCAAAGCCATTTTTCAAGGGGACAAGAGCTAGCTCATTGCCCAGGTGAGATTCCCAAATTCAAAGGTTCCAAGAGTAATGTATGCTCATTCTTTAAAAATCCACTCTGTAAAATCCTGTACCAGTCTGAAAAGCCCATCACCCCCTGGCCTCCACCCTAGACCCATTTTTCCAGCGTTGCATTTTCAGTAATAAAATGAATAAAATCAGCCATCTTTTCTCTCCTGTCAGCAACCACGGTTCCTTACTCTCGGCATAGCTGACTGCTTACGCCCAAGGAGGTTATAAATAAGCCTCCTGAATGGTTATTAAAAACCAGGACACTGGGGACTTCCCTGGTGGCACAGCGGTTAAGAATCCGCCTGCCAAAGCAGGGGACACGGGTTCGAGCCCTGGTCCGGGAAGATCCCACATGCTGCAGAGCAACTAAGCCCCGTGTGCCACAACTACTGAGCCTGCGCTCTAGAGCCCGCGAGCCACAACTACTGAGCCCGTGTGCCACAACTACTGAAGCCCACGTGCCCAGAGCCCGTGCTCCACAACAAGAGAAGGCACCACAATGAGAAGCCTGCACACCACAACGAAGAGTAGCCCCCGCTCGCCGCAACTAGAGAAAGCCCGCGGGCAGCAATGAAGACCCAATGCAGCCATAAATAAACAAACAAATAAATTTATAAAAAAAAAACAACCAGGACACTGGAAAAGTTTCTCTGGACCCAGAAAATGTCAGCGAGACCACGACAGGGAGCAGGGGGGCACCAGCCACCGTGGGCTGGGCTCTGTCCCATCTGTCCACTGCTCCCCATCTGTCTGAGACCCCTGGCTCTGACAATGTCCTCTGTTTCCCCACACACCAAAACACTGACTCAGAAAGAACTAGGGAACAAAAAGACTGTCCTATGACATTCACTCTGCTGGTTTTCATCTGGTCCCTGGTCTGTGAGCCTGGTTCAGAGCTCAGAAATGCCAACAAGAGGACATGGCTTCCTCGAGAAGCACAGACGCGGTCACCCCATGAGACCAGTCAGAAAGCATTCCTGAATCACATCCTGAGCACGGAGCGAGAGGGTACCATCCAACCCGTCCCTCAAAAAACCATCTGGAACCTCCACATTAAAGTCACCACAGGGACATGCCCCAAAGAGCAGAGCTGTGTCTCCACAAAAACATGGCTGACATACGTAATGGACGTTTGATGTCAAGTTTAAATGGTGGCGCTTTTGGAGGAAGGAACCAGATCAAGGGGTGGGGGTAGGGTGTGCCCAGCCCCAGATGGGTGGGATACTTGTGGTCCAGAAGTAGACACCTGTGGCTTTTACCTTCTTGCAGCACAATCCCTCTTCCTTTGAAAAGGCTACTTTGATTTCCCTTGGAGAAGCTCCCCATCTCCATTCTCAATCCCTACAGCTCTGATGACCTTGACCCCATTGCCTAGTTCCTGGGATAGACATGTGACTCGGGCTTGGCCAAAGAGCATTCATTCCACCACCACCCCCGCCCCGAGGGTGGCCCAAGTTAGGCAAATGGGACTCAATTCTGGGACTTTCAGTGACACTATTAAAACAGATCAGTTCCCATTCCCCTTGACCTGATGTTAACGGACGTTAGCCTAGAGCTCCTGAGAGCTCTGCTTGCTGCCCCTGGGAAGAGCTGCCTGAGAATAAAGCCAGTGTGGAGGAAACAAGAACTGAGAGAGGAAAGAGGCTGAGTCCTGATGACATCATTTGTGCACATGGATCCAGCTGTACCTGGAACAAAAATCTGGGAACTTTGTAGTTACTTGATTAAAAACAAAACCTTATTCTTTACACCCTTTCGAGTTGGGATTCTGGTGCTTGCAAACAGAAGAGTTCTCTAATTCCAGTGAACAAAGACAATCCCTATGCATTTCCCAAGTAGATCCTGGGCTGGCTCTGGGGCCAACTGACAGAATTCAAGGTGAGTTCTGGGTTTTCAAATCTGTAATTCCAGACCGGGCTGCACATCTTCCCCAGGGGAGGAAATGATCGGGAAGATCTGGGCCGTGTGATTTATGAGCACGTCTGAGGGGAAGCCCTCAAGTAATGGGTGCCAGCTGGTTAGGAGGTTTTACCCAACAATTTTAATAGAGAAATCGGGTTAGAGGATGGATATCTAAGTTATGCAGAAGAACGGGAGAAACGTTCCTGCCTCAAATTAAATACAAAAATGTTTCGCATTACAAGGATTTAAAAACATCGCAGACATTCTTGGTAAAGTGGGCTGTTCCAGTTGTTACTTCAGAGCCTCACACTGATGTTTTCTCCTCCTTTGCCTGTTGGCCAGAAATGCTGAAAAATTACCCCATTACCCCCTAGCAATCAATACGCCCCGGTATTACGCAACCAAGCTTCCCTTGTCAAGGTAGGTAGGTGATGCATGTTAAAGGCGTTGACACATACTATGTATAAAGCAGGTAAGCAAAAAGGGTGTGTAGTACAGCATAGGGAAATACAGCCATTATTTTGTATAATAACTTTAAATGGGGCATCGTTTAGAAAAATACTGAATCACTATGTTGTACACCTGAACTAATGTAATATTGTAAATCAACTACACTTCAATTAAAAAAAAATAATAAGGGCGTGGACATGCCACAACAGTGCAACACTGATCAACGACAGCAGGAAGCCTCTCTGCTCCTACTGTGTGTCTGCATATCCAGGCCAGTGACACGTGTACTTTCTGCTGATGCTGGCCTGGGTCAAAAATCACAGAGCTGGCAAACTTTGATCCATTTTTATGCTTTCAAATCGATCCTCTTCTGTCTCCTGAGACCGTTCCCCCAGGGCACTGAAAGCTCTGCCAATGTCCTCTCCTAGGTCACCATCACTTGCATCCTCTTATTTCAGTCTTTGCTCTGTCTACACCTGGGGGGCTGCCACCTTCACCTCCTCTCCTGGCTGCACGGTCCTGGATGGCCTCCTAATGGGTCTCACTGTATCAGCACTTGCCCTCCTCCAGTCAATTCCCCACACAGCAGCCGGAGCCATCTTTTCAAAATGCAAATCTGATCATGTCCCTTCCCCTCTCTGTTGGCCTGAAACTTCAAGGGCTTTCCATTGTCCTTAGTGGAAAGGCCCAAACCCTTAAAATATCTGAAATGGTTCTGCACCATCCCCCTGTGCCTTCTTTGCCAGCCTTACTACTCTCTGTGCTTCACCCAGCCACAGGGCCTTCTTTCAGCTCTTTATACTTGCCATACACTCCTACCACAGGACCGCTGCACATGCTGTTCCTGCTACCCGGAATGCTCCTTCCCCTTTACCCCTTAAGCATCACTTTTTCCGGATGCCCTCTCTGACCTCCCTAACTTAGCTATAGCCCTCGTTGTATACCCTCCTAGCCCCACATTTACCACTGATGCAAATTTATATGGTACAATTAGATGGCTACTATGTATTAAACTCCATTAGACTGTGATGTGCAGGAGGGGAAGGCCCACGTCCACTTTGGCTCAGCCCTGCACCCCCGGCACCTTGAACAGGCCATGGCACCTACTAAGAATAATCTCTAACAGTAACTTAGAGGGTGTCAGGCATTGTCCTAAATTCTTTGTAGGAATTAACTCATTTAATTCCCATAACAACTCTACAAGGCACTGTTGGCATTCCATTTTAAAGATGAGGACAGGGAGGGAGTTCCCTGGTGGTCTAGTGCTTAGGATTTGGCACTTTCACTGCTGTGGCCTGGGGTTCAATCGCTGGTTGGGGAACTGCGATCCCGCAAGCTGCGCAGCACGGCCAAAAAAAAAAAAAGATGAGGACGGTGCAGCACAGAAGAGATAAGCCAGTTCCGCCTACAGGGTAACATAGGTATTGAACCACAAAGTCCAATTTCCAACTGGCCAACTGGTCTACAGCCCATGCTCTCCTTCATTCCGCTGTAACTCACAGAGGTAGGCGCTCAAGTCACATTTGCGGGCTGAATGAATGAATGAATGAATGAACAGAAACCACATTTCCCTTTCCCTCACTCCCATCCACATCTGCAGTTCCTTCCTACAGGTCCCAGTTCTCTCTGACCCAACCACTCCTTATAGAATCTGGTTGATCCTCAAGAAATAGCCCTATTCGCAGCCTCACTGCTGTCCACAGGGCCCTTTTTTGGGGACCAGCTGACAGTCTCCAGCTGTCCTCTGGTGTGGCCTCTGCCTGAGGCAACCAGTCTCAATTCCAGCTCTATTCACCTGCCCCAGTGTGACCTGAACCCAGACCCCAACCTGCACTACAGCCGCGGTCTCCTCCCCATCAGTGCCTCCTGCCCAGATGCCAACCTCCAGATGGTCTGCACTAGTCTCCTTTGTCTTTCCTGCGTCTGACCCAGGCACGTCACCTCGGACAGCCACCTTTGCCTCTGCTGTTCAGCTCTCATTTGAGAGCTTCCCTCTAGCCCTGCCTGAGCCTCACAGACGTATCAACAAACTGGCTGCAACAGGGAAAGGAATCCTTGTCCCTTCAGCGAAGAGTCGCCGTGCCAATCTCCTGACTGTGAAGACGACCCTTCCTGTGAGGACGCAGATCAGGGAGGTTAAGAGCAAGGACTTTGCAGACTATCACACCCGGGTTCAGGTCCTGGCCATCAGTGGTGACTGTAGGGAGGTCATGACACCTATGAACTTTAGTGTACTCAACTGTAAAATGGGTATAATCATCAGACTTATCTCACAGAACTGTCACGAAGATTTGAAGAGTTGTTGTAGATGAAGCCTTTACCATGTCACATCATAGTCAGTGGTCTATTACGATCATCACCACTGACCATCAACATCACCATCATCCACTTCTGCCATGACACAGTGGTCAAGGGCACAGGCTCTGGAGCTAGGATGCCCGAATTTGAATCCTGCTCCTCCAGTTCCAAGCTGTGTGGCCTTGGGCTACTTAGCCTCTCTGTGTCTCACTTAATGGAAATAACTGTATCTACCTCGCAGGGATGTTGTGAGTTAGTTCCTGCAAAGTGCTTAGAACTGTACCTAGTACATGATAAACCCCTGGCAATGTTAGTTGCTGTTGATTTTGTTATTCCTATTTCTAATACTATGATCACCCGGGTTGCAAGCGGCTTTAGAGGCATGTTTAGGCAATGGCAGGGTTAAAGAGCTTCTGCAAGACTCCACGTGGTGGGGATGCAAATGGTGACCGTGCCCGCCTGATGCACTCTGTGCGAGCAGAATGGATGGACTGTGTTTGCCAAGGAGGAGGGAGGGACAGTACACTCCCACTTCTAAACCAAACCGGAGGTGTCAAAGGACAGATCTGAGGCTGGCCAGCCACTGGGGCTACCTGTTTTTCTAGGATCTGTTCTAAGGAAAAATGCTGCCCACAGAAAAGATCATGCTTCGTGCCAGATTACACACTGCAGACTTAGTTAATAACAAGTTACTGGCCATAAAAGAGGGGGAAAAATCCATTATTCTGAAATCTAGCTTTTGCTGCAGAATCAAGGTGTTTTGACTAAGACTTCTGTGACACGTACCTCCACTCACAGACTGGGATTCTACGGTTTGAAGATACACAGATAGTTCAGAACACTGCCTTCTCAAAAGACTACTGAATTTTCTAGCAAAATTTGAGTGCAACAGTGAGGGTCAGCAGCAAAAGGACCGATTACCAAGCCTAGTCAATACCACGTCCTTGGTGATATGTGTCCGGCATAGGATGTGAAAGGCTATTTAGGGTGTGCTCCAGTGATGAACAATGAAGCACTGCTACGAACATTAGCTACGATCTCCCTTCCACACTGATGCGTCTGACAGATCCACGGAAACACAGGGGCACAAAATGGCTTTCTTTAGTCCCATTTTTCATGCTCTTCTCAGACTGGTTAGGAAAAAGAGGACCCACGGGAGCAATTTCAAACCTAAAAATGCGACCCTGCACAGCTGCTGGATGCTGGGAGGTACCAGACTCCAAAACATTCCTAGAGGCCAACACCATGCACCAGTATGTTTGGGATGAGAGAGAAATAATAATAATAAAAAGTAGCAGGTAACCATTAGAGAGGGTCATGTGTGTCAAAGACTATATTCACGAGTTTAAGTGTATTATCATTTCCTTCTACAAAAACCCTACAAAGGAAGTACTATCATTCACCAGATTCCATAGATGAGGACACTGAACCTTACGGAATTTAAGCAACTTGCTCAAGGCCACACAGCTCCTACATGATGAGGGCTGGATGTGAACCTAGGGAGTGTAACTCCAGAATTGGTACTCCAAACCATTAGGTTAGAATTTGAAAAACCAGAGCTCATGAGAGAACTTCCAAAGAGACTAATAATGGGGTTGAAATTGTGCCCGTCCTAACAGCTCACTTCCTTCATCTGTGCTGTCCATAGGGTAGCCTCTAGCTTAGCTACACGTGGCTACTGAAAGTGAAAAGGATTAAAATGAAAAGAAATTTAAAATTCAGTTCATGGCTAGTGACCACTTGAAATGTGGCTCGTGCAGCTGAGGGCCTAAAAATTTTCATTTTCTTTCATTTCAATTAACTCAAATTTCAATAGTCACATGTGGCTTGTGGCTACCGTATCAGACAGTGCTGATCTGAGCAACTTTTCTCAGCTCTATCAGACATGGTTCAGGGCTGCTTTCCAAAAATCTCAGTGACAGAGGGGGCATTTGTTGCTTTGCCCAAGGATCTGTAGAAAATCTCAAGGATAAACAACCCGGCCTCTTCCTTAGGATCGGAGACTGCGTGTTCTTCAAACGTACCCGTGTAGCCTTTCCAACACTCTCCAAGCCCTAGATCTCCTCCCAAGTTACAGCGTGAGGACAATAAAATCAGAACAGACAAACCCAGGAACAACTGCTCTCAGACAGTGGTCGCATCAGCACCAGTAGGGAGCTGGTAAAAATGCAGGTTCCTGGGCCCCGCCTCTATTGGGTCTGATACACCGGGCCTGGGGAGGAGGCCCTGGAGTCCATGTTTCAATCAAGCAGCCAATGATTCTCAGGCAGGTGGTCTAGCTTTGAGAAACTCTGCTTCAGAGTCTGAGCTACACATTTATCTCCTGGCCTCTTAAATAATTATAGCGTATAAATCTTCCGAGAATAGCACAAACTGGGCTGGAAGCCAGGTGGTCGTCACTCTGCACTAAGTGCTCACTTCTATGACAGCAGGCAAAGTGCTTAGTCACCAAGGCCTCATTTTTGTCATCTGAAACATGGGGGTAAGGATATCTGCTATCTGTCCTCCAGGACAAAAGAGAACCCAGCTGTGAAAGCATCGGAGGGGATGAAAATTAAAACCCCACCGCATAGATATCCTACAACTCAGAGACACGTTTTGCTTGTCCAGCAGAGAGTTCCAATAGGTTTCACATTTAAAAAATATCCACATTTTTAAGTTCTTTGGAAAAACTGGAAGATTTGACAGCATGGGGCTCAGGTTAGGTTGGTACCCTGGTGTGATTAAGAGCACTGCTCTGGGGTCACATGCAGAAGTTCAAATCCCTGTTTAAACGCTGGGTGACTTAGGGCAAGTCCTTCAACCTCTCTGTGCCTCAGTTTCTTCAACTCTGAAGTGAGAATTTTAAGAGTGCCTTTCAAAGGGTTGTGATGATTTAATTAAGTGAGTGAATATTTATCAAGTGCTTGGAACAATGTTTGGCACGTGGCAAGAGCTCTATCACTCTTAGTTGAATAAATAAACATCCCTGCAAGTGGCAACCACCAGCTGGAGCTGAGTGGTGGCCGTCCCTCCATCCAGGGCTGATGTGCATCAGGTTGTCACAATCTCCACCCAGACAGACACATTAGACTCTGGGAATCTCTACTGTAAGGGATAGAAGTGCATCTCCCTCCTCGGTGTCCTGCCAACAAGGGGCAGAGACACTTAGTGCATCTTAGAGCAGCATTTCCCAAGCTATCTGTAGTGAAGGACCAGTTTTTTAATTTTCAGTCCATTGTGGCGGCCTCATATGTGACCCACCCGAGCAGGACTGATACCCAGCACTTGCCACAGACAACTCGCCCGTGGGTCTGCAACACCCTGAGCGGTCTGCACCTGGACCCATAAGACGAGCCCACTGGATGTGAACTTGGATGTCACAGCAATGTCAGACTGCTCTAAGAGTTTCTAAACACTCTCAACTTCAGTACGTATCTCGGGGTGCACTGCGGACAGCCCGATCCTCAGATTACACTCTGAGTAGTGCCATCTTAGAGGACAATGACATTGTCTTCACATGTACGGAAAACAGCTGGAAAATTTGGTTGGCCAGAACAGTCAATGGAGTGTCTGTTTGTCTGTCTCTCCCAACACTTCTGTCCTTCTCAGCCTGCCTGCCTTCTCCTTGTCCATCCCCATTTCTTTCATCTTTATCTACACATTAAAACCAGCTACCTAATGAGATACTGGGGTTCAGAACAGCCATGGAAGCTGTCATGGATGCTTTGATGACCCAGGCAGCACCCCGTTTCATGAGTACCCCCTCCAGCTCACAGCCACCCCTTCTCCTCAATGTTGCCTTTGGCTGACGGGAGCTGTCTTGCCCCCATGCCCACATCCACATCCTTATCTCCAGGTCACTCTCCAGCAGCCCAGGGCCAATGACTGACACGGTGATGCAAAACGTCAGCCCCTTTGTCCCAAGAAGGAACCAACCGTATGGTACAACTCATCCTCCAGAGCCCCCTGTGGGCTCAGGCTGAAGCTAGACTCCAGCCCAGACATCATTCTTCACTTGGCTCCTCTCCCCGCCCTACCCTGTTTCTCTCACTCCCCTTCCTTGGGAGCATGTCCTCAACACATCACAGGCACCCTAATCCCTGCCTCAGGCTCTGCTTAAAGGGAATCCAGTCAAAGACAGAAGCCATCGACACTTGGGTTCACCTGCCTCAACGACCCGGCGGATGAGAGCACATGGCGGGCACAACGCGAAAATCTTGAGGACTGGCATCAGGTCACCCCGAGAGTCCGCTCGCTGTGTTCCAGGTAAACAGAACTTACCTGTTGTGTTAGACAGGGCCAGCGATTCCATGGAGCCCCGCGGGGTCTGCTCTGTGGGCGTCATGTCCTCGGTATACTTCAGTGAACTGATCGGATGACGGGTCCGACACTGCTGAGTGGACATGCCCCCTTCCTCCTCCTCCTCCTCCTCGTATTTGGGGACTTGGATGCTGCCTCGGTTTTCGCTGAAGCTCTGGCTGGACATATCACTGTAGCTCTCCTGGGACCTCAGCCTCCCCGGGTAGTAGTCTTCTCGGCATTCCTTGATGAAGCTGCCACCGTGCCCCTTCATGGCCAGCGACGAGCTCCTTTTGGGGTTGCTGAAGTGCTTGGCCCACATGTCGGGCTGGGCCCCGGCCCCTTGCCCTCCCGGACTGTAGGAAGTTCTGATGTTGCACTGGCTGAGGAGCTGCAAGGGGCTCTGCGACTGGCTCTGCTCCATCTTGTTCCCGTAATGGTACGGCTCGTCCCGGCTCCTCCAGATGGGGTCCCGGTTGAGGCTGGGTGTCTGGCTGGACAGGCTGAGCAGGTCCATCTGCAGCGACAGGGGGTCCACGTCAGCCGACAGCCGGTTGGAACTCACCTGCAGCTGGCTGTGCTGGTTCAGCATGGGCTCCTCTGTCTTGCCCTTGTTCTTGCCGATTTTGGCGCTGCGCCGGGACTCCTTGGCCCGGGCGTTCTGGAAGGCTGAATCAGAAGAGTCAGAGCCATTGGGGTCCTCCCCGGCACTGCAGGCCCGTGAGCAGAAGATCTGGCCTTGCTTGGGGAGGAATGGCCGCCCCAGGAGGGACTTCTTGCAGTGAGCACAGCAGAAACAGGTCTCAGTGGCGTGCCAGTGTTGGCCGTCGTAGGTCATTTGACCTTGGTCGATTCCTGGGAAAAGAAGAGACATGGAAGAGGCTGACGAGCTGCTCAGAGTATTACATTACGACGTAAAACACACAGCACCCTGGTTTGGCTCAGGCTTCCAGATGCAGCAGAATAAAATGTCAATAAATCAACAATCAGGCCCCCGTGTAAACAGTAGTCATGTCCTACTATGACAGCCCCCTTGTTCTACCCAGTCAGGTCCTTCTTAACTCATTTGCTCTGAGTGCAGAGAAACTAAATCCAAATGGCCTGTCCATGAATCCTTCTGCCTGGGGCACATTCCTCCAGATAAACAGCAATAATGATACTAGAGTATGAGAAGCACTGTTTTAAATGCTTTTGCGTATATGTAAACTCACTTAACCTCTCAACTGTATGAGGTAGGTTTCTAACATTATGTCCATTTTTCAGAGGCGAAAACAGAGGCAAAGGAGGTTAAATAACTTGCCTAGTGTAAAGGAGTTAGGAATCACAGACGAGATCTATACCCAGGAAGTCTTGCTCCTAACCATGACCTCGATGATCATCTCTTTCAGTCTACTTAGGGGGTCTGCTCAAATGGCAGCTCCATGGAGAAGTCTTCCTGCCCACCCTAAAAGCTACCCTCCACCACTCTCCACCCTTACCTGCTGTATTTTCTTCACAGCATGAACACTGCTTGACATTGAGCCACTACATATGTGCATGTGTTAATTACTAAAAGTGAAGTTGTACGATGAAGTTTCTGGGGTATCTCCAGGAACATGGCCTGGTACATCATAGGGGCTCTTCATGTGTGGAATGGATGAATGAATTGAATTCCATCACCAGTGTCTGGCATTCCAAAGGGTAATTACTTTAGCAGTTTAGTGGAAAGGAAAAAAGTGGACTTCAGCTCATGGTAAGGAAAAACCTGGATGTAGTCTGTCAAAGACATCACCTCACCATAAGCATGCATATCCTTTGCGTAACTTCTGTCCCGTGCCCGGGCTGTATCTCGTTTACATAATATTGTTACACCTGCTCCTGGGAACCTCCCATAGCCCCTCTTGTGTCTCAGAGTCTCTTCTGCCCTCTTCTGGTTACAGGACTTAACTTCCCTGTGGGACACCATCTCCCTGCCACCCTTGGGCCATGAGCTTTGGGTGGGGGCTAAAGCCACGCCTGCACCAGCACTGGCCAGTAAAAACACCATATCTCCCAGCCCAGTTACTAGTTCAAGGGTGGGCACGTGACCTGCACCAGGCCAAAGGGAGAGTCACCTGGGACTGTTGCTAAGAGAGCGACACAGGGAGACTCTCTTTTGACAGCAGTTGCTAAACAGGCAGAATGGGAGCCGGGAGCTGTGGGTCCCGCCTCCCAACCTCCCGTAGGGAGAGCCTGCTAAAAATGCAGACCCAGCATGACTGTGGGATGGGAAGGGACCTCTGCAAGAACCCTGACGTCTAGCGATCAACGTCTCTCCCGAAAGGCAGTACCAATGTGAACTTTCACCTTTGGTGGCTGAGAGTCCTGAGTCTGAACTTTCCAAGAGTAGCCTCTAGATAACTGTCCGGAGAGGCTGTGAACAAGACGCAGGGGAGAGGAGAAGGGCAAGAACAAAAGGCAAACGGCACAGCAGCCTCTCCGGGCCCTCCCTGGGTACCCCTCACTTCCCTTTCTGTCCCTGGAGCCCAGGGAGAGAGAAGCATAAGGTAAATTCTCCTCCTAGGAGCTCCTCCCTGAACTAAGGGGTCTCTGTTTATTCAGGAGTCAGGCCCTAGGGACCAAGAGGGGATTTTTAGCAGGACAGGAGCAAACACAAGGGTCACTCCGAGATCAGAGGGACACTGAATCGACTCCCTTTCAGCACTGCATTCCCAAGAGGAGTGAGAACTGGCAGGGGAGGGGCTAGAGACAGCAGGCCCAAAGCTGGGGCTCCAAAAACATTTCCTCCTCCGTCAGGCTGCCGGGGGAAGCAGGGGCAGGCAGCACTGGCAGGCCGAACTCCCTGGTAGTTAAGAGTGAGGCATCAGGACTCAGATAAACGCAGGTTCAAATCGCAGCTCCATGCCATGCCAGCTGGTTGTAAACATGCTGAAGCCTGTCAGCTTGGTTCCAATCTTGGCTAGGCCGCTGTTGGGCTGTGTGACCCTAGGCAAGTGGCTTCATGTCTCTGTGCCTGAGTCTTCTCCACAATAAAACAGGGATAATAATAGTACTTACTTCAGAGGGTTACTTGAGAACTAACTGAGTTAAGATGCAGTGAGTGCTCTGCTACCTCTTCCCAGCCCTCTTCTTGAGTTTTTATTAGGTCTCAATGCCTGTCTCCCTCTCTGCTCTGAGGGCCGCTACCTGGATGCTGTCCAAGAAAGAACTCTGAGGCTGGCTCGGTCCTCCCTCCCCTCTCCCCTGTTCCCTCTCCTCCAGAGAGCTTCCACTGACATCCCAGCTGCCCTGGGTCCTCACTGTGAGCTCCAACGCAGCCCAGCATCCCAAGCAGCTGCAGCCTTATCCACTGCCTGTCAGAGGCGTGCAGCAAGTCCAGTTCCTACGGGCTGTTCCTCCACCAGCTGCCTCTCTGTGCTTCTGCGAGGAAACATACTCAGATGCGGCAGCAGGGGCCTAGTTCTGGGGACGGGGGCCTCACAGAAGGCCGGGCCGCGGTAGGGAGAGTGGAGGGGGAGGCATGTTCCAAAGCGGCCCAGCAGGCAGTGAAACGTGGTCCCTGATAAACATCAACGATGTCAGATGGTGCTCTGAACTGCTCCTGAACTCTAAACATCTGGAAAAGGGCTCGGCCATTCCACATCTAAGCGTTCCTTTTTTATTCCCTCCCTAAGCCCTTTAAGTACTTCTCTGAGGGTGTATGTGTCTACTGCTGCTACAGCCTCGGTATGTTTATAGGACTGTTTACTCTGCTGTGAGCAGGCAAAAGTACCGTTGCCCTGGCAACGGCTTCCTGCTGTAGGGTCCGCACTGAGTGGCTGTATAAATAGGGAATATTTGGATAATACGGTCAGAGCAAAGCACCCAGACACTGTGGTACGTGTGATATACAGAGCATACCCTTTCTCTGTTGCAAGAAAAGTATGCTGTACAGAAAAGTGGATTTAGGAAAAGGAAAATCAGTGACAGCATTTTAACCACAGCAGTGATAATACTGCAGGCCACAGTGGTCCCCTTTTCTGATAAAGCATTGATGGCTTTTTATGGTTTTCAGAGGGAAGGAGAAGGCAATGCCAATCAAAGCTAAAAAGAAGACAGAAACAGAAGAAAACAGAGGGAACTTCTGAGGTGTACATGCTGCGGTGACATATTTTCTCTCGTCCAAGCTACTGAGCAGAAATCCTAAGTGGCAGTTTCTGGAGAGGCTTTTAAGCCTCAATGGAAAGGGACAGAAGAAATAGAAATACTAACAAGCAGGGGTTATGGTTGCCACAGGTAAGTTGTCTGTATACTCAGCCTCTCTCAGCTGAGCAGGCACCTCGCTGCAGACCCAGAAGCCACAGTGAGCAGTGCTGGGTCAGCACCTCACACCATTTCCCCTGATCGAGTCCCACCCCTCGCCCTTCCTCACCTGCCCCACCACCTGTCCAAATCAAGCTCATTTTCTAGCGCTTAGAATAAAGGGAAGTATGTCTGTTTAACCTCTTTGACCCTGTGAGAAATGCATCAGAAATGCATTTTCGCAACATCCCAGCCCCCAGAAGGGAACGCTGCTGGACCAAGGTCGGCACAGCAAGGCTCCACCCTGGGCCTGGCAGGGACTCCAGCGCAGAAGGACTCCACAGAAGTGGGCCTGAGTCCACGGGATGGACTCAACGACAAAGGACCACTAAGCACACAGCAGATGCCTCCAAGCGGGGCACAACAGGCTCTCAAACTGATGATCTCTGTATCTCCCAACTACAGGTAAGAAGCTGGCAGCCTCCGAGCAGATTTCTTGGAATTGCACAAGCCACAGGAAGATCAGGCTGCTGATCTCAAAGACATTCACCCGCTGCCAACTTTTTATCTTCTTTTTAAAGGGCAGCTCATTCTCAAGGTGCCAGAACAGGAAAGCTGAATAAGAAGCTACAGATGCAGCATGATCGGGAAGAGCGTTGAAGGGCTGAACAAATCAGTTACTTGAAAAGGGAAAATGATTTTCACCATCTCAGATCTGCCACTTCTTCGGGGAGTTTATAGCTTCCGAGCTATTTGAGGTTCTCTCACTTTGGTTTTGGCTGGGTCAGCTTTTGCTGATTTTTTTCAAAGACATGCATGCCAGAAACCATTTGGTTTCCTTGACTATCTCTTCCTACCAAGAGGACTGCTTTGTTTCCTCCCTCTGCTGACCCCCGAGGTTTTCCAAGGAGGCTGTGGAAGACATCTGTTTATATTTTCCCCTCATATTTTCCTCTGAGACCTCTCCTCCTCCCTTTGGTAGTGGGACTGTATACCTTGGGGGTGGGTCTATGATTCAGGCAGACCAATGGGAACTCCCTATTCTTTTCTTTCCAGGGTGGAACAGATGACCAAATGAGGGGCTACAGCATTCCTATTTGGAGGACCTGACTTGGATATTGGAAAAGACACGATCCCATCCTTTTAGAGAATACCAGTGCTAAGACTAAGTATAGCTGGGGGGTCATCTTGGCCACCTTGCGAAGGCAGCTTGCTTCCAAATGATGCCAAGAGAAAGCAAGCTGAGCTGAGACACAGAGGGGGAAAAAAAAGAACCAGACTTTGAATCCTTGAACCATCCTTACCTGAAACCAACTTCCTTCTTGGCTTTTCTGGTACTGTGAGCCAAGAAATTTCCTTTGTCACTTAAGGTAGTATCAGTTGGGTTTCTATCACTTGCGACCAAAGGGATTCTAACTATACCAGACACAAAGCAGTTCCAGTCAGAGTAGGACCAAGGTGAGCACCAAGAGTTGCCTCACCTATGTGCTGGGCACAGGTGTCGCAGTATTCTGCGTACAAGGACTCGAAGCAGTGGCAGCAGTAGGGCCTTCCCTCCTTCATGATGTAGCGCTGGCCACCCAGCACTGTCTCGCATTCGAAGCAGCAGAAGTGTTTCATGTGCCAGTGTCGCCCCTCAGCTTCTGTGCATTCGTCTGCAAAGATGATCTGGAGATGGAGAAGCCAAATGGTCAGTGGATAAGAGCCAGCCATGAGAATGTACTTGAAAGGAGGAAAGCTATGAGGGCCCCAAACTGGTAGGGTAGGAAAATAGGTCCTGTCCACCAATTATTAAACAGAAAATCGATATGTATATGTTTATTCTCTATCTATATCAGTTCCCACGTGTGGATTTGCCTAAAGCACAATTACACAGTTTCTGGCCTGGCCGGTGATTACTTTAACCACGTTGTATAAAGACAAAGAACATTCTACCCTAAAGAATATAAAGCAGGACTAAACACTGACAGCTCATGGGCACTTTGGCCATATCGATTTAATCTGGCTTATATACAATATTTTTTTAAAATGAGAAATGTCATATAAACACCTGGAATCCTGGTTTCTCTTTTGAAAATACAATGTTTGGCAATGTGTGCTACACATTCTTGCATGGCAACAATAAGAGGGGTTGCTGCTTTCAGATGAGTGATGAGTTCTGTAGCTTGTCATTTTTTTTCACCACTCACTGTTACCTTAAAATGAGTCACCTTCATTTACGATAACTGTCTAGCCCTCAGAAGCATTTGTGTTTTGACCCCTAAGACAGAGTTTTTTACAATTTCAAAGCACAGATTTAAGAGCTTACTGCAGACTACAGTAATCAAGGCAGAAATAAGCTCAAGCATTTATGGCCAGTTGATTACTGACAAGGGTGACAAGGACATTCGATGGAAGAAAGAATAGTCTCTTCAACAAATCTGTCTGGGACCACTGAATAGCCACATGCAAAAGGATGAATTTGAACCCCTACCTCACACCACATATAAAAATTAACTCAAAAGGGATCAAAGACCTAAATGTAAGAGGAAAAAAACTATAAAATGTTTAGAAGAAAACAGAGGTGTAAATTTTCATGAACTTGGATCAGGCAATTAGGCAATGGTTTCTTAGCTATGACTACTAAAAGCATAGACAACAAAAGAAAAAATAGAAGTTGGATTTCACTGAAATAAAAAACTTTCATGCTTCAAAGGACATCATCAAGAAAGTGAAAATACAACTACAGAATGGGAGAAAATACTTGCAATTCACATATCTGATAAGGGACTAGTATCCAGAATATATAAACAACCATTACAAAGCCGCAATAAAAAGAAAAATCACCCAAGTGAAAAAATAGGCAAAAGATTTGACTAGACATTTCTCCCAAAAAGAAGATATGCAAATAGCCAATAAATACATTTTAAAAAATGCTCAACGTTATAAGCCATTAAGGAAAAGCCAATCAAAACCACCACATGATGTCACTTCATACCAACTAAGGTGACCATAATGAAAAAGACAGACAAGAATTGAGGAGAATGTGAGAAACTGGAATCTTCATTCACTGATAGTGGGAATGTAAAATGGTGTAGCTCCTCTTGACAACAGTTTAGATTCCCTCAAAAAGTTAAACATAGAACTACCATACGACCCATCAATTCCACTCCTAGGTATATACTCGAGAGAACAGAAAATATATGTCCACACAAAAACCTGTATATCAATATTCATAGCAGCATTGTGCATAATAGTCAAAAAGTGAAAACAATGTAAATGTCTATCAATTAATAAATGGCTAGACAAAATGTGATATATACACACAACTGGTTATTATTCAGCCATGAAAAGGAAAGCACTGATACGTGCTGGAACTCGGGTTAACCGCAAAAACACTGTGCTAAGTGAACAAAGCCAGACACAAAAGGTCATATGCTGCATTAATCGACTTATATGAAATGTCTGGAATATGTAAATTCATGGGGACAGAGACTAGATTAGTGGTCGCCAGGGGCTAGAGGGAGGGGAAAAGGGGAGTGACTGCTAATGCATCTGGTGTTTCTTTTTCGATGATGAAAATGATGTGGAATTAGGCAGTAGTGATGGTTGTCCAAGTCTGTGAATATACTAAAAACCACTGAATTGTACACGTTAAAAGGGTGAATCTTGTGCTGTATGAATAAGATCTCAAAAAGCAAAAATTTCAAAACACTTTAATCATCCTATTCTATTTGCCATTAGATAATATTAAGTATCATGAGCACCCATTTCCAGATGTGGAAACTGAGGCAGACAGGTAAAGGGACTGCCCAGAATCACTAGAACTGGACCAACTACCTGCCCAGAGGGTCTCTTTTGAATATCACTGGTAGCATTAGAATCCAGGTTAGATAAGGCCAATTGACTTCCTCCTAGAAGAGTGAGTCTCTGATCGGCAGCTTTTAAGGAAGAAATGCCCATGGTAATAGTGGACTCTGGATGAAAAAGAGGAGTGTTATTTTCAGGGTCCCACATTGCTGGTTATAGGGTCAGAAAGAACCAAAAACCTACTTTATGCAGGAAGAAACCCCCTGTCCAAGATCTTTCCCCTAATTTGTCCCATAAAATCGGTCAGGTTTAGAACATTCTCCTTTCTGCCTCCAACTTTTAAGCTAAACCAGGTTTTCTATTTCAGCTCCCAGATCACACCTAGGTGTGCTTCTGCTGGGAGAAAACACCAGGTATGAACCTTGTGTCCGGACCGCTTTCTGACTCGGAAAAGCAAATTCAAGTACCTCTTAGAGTGTGGGGCAGGGGTATCCAGACGGAGTAGCCATCGGCCCCCTGAATCCTCATCAGACCTTCTGTAAATTGTGGGAAAATCATATCATGCTACCCATTTTCTTGCCTTCTCAAACCAATCTGTCCCATCGAATCTCCGGAAACCCAAGATTTTAAGATAAATGACACACTATTACTGATGATGATTACTTCCTGGGACTTGGGCTGAAATCTCAAGTTGCATAAAGCCTTTTTTTTTTTTTAGAGTTCTGAACTGACCTAGTGCCCCTGGGAATGTCCTCAGCCCTAGAAACTGTCTTCCCACCTAGCGGCCCATGAGACTGTCACATTCAGTAAAGCAGGTCACAGTCCTGGACATTCCAGCAACGAGGGATGGTGGGGCTTCATTTTTGAAAGGGTTAATATAAGAGGGTGGGGGGGGGAGTGGCCTATGGTTTTCTTCCATGCAGGAACCACAGGACAACGTGCTGGCTATGGCGTAACCCAGGGAGCGGAGCGGAGTCTGACCTCGTCGCAGGCTGCGCAGCGCGGCTTCAGGCACTCGGCGTGGTGCCTGCCACAGTATATCTTCCCATCTTGGTAAAAGTAGATCAAATCCACCAGGAGCTCGTTGCAGACAGTGCAGATGAAGCAGGGTGGGTGCCAGCAGACACCGTGGCCGGCGCGCGACGCAAACACAGCAATGTCCCCGCCGTTGATCTGGCCTCCGCACTGCGAGGCGAACAGAAACGTCAGTAGGAGGAACACCGGCGCCCCGTCTCTCAGCGCCACGCGGGAAGGATACACGACCACCGCCGGCATTACCAGCTGGTGACTGAGCACTTACTTTCCAATCAGTTACTGTGCTACCTGCTCTACACACAAGCGGGCAGCGTTTTCTTGTCCTTCCCCCACTGGCCCTCCTGGGGCCAACACGAGGAAGATCCTGTCACTGAGAAAATAAGCAATCCCAAAGGTGGGAGAGAAAGGAAAAGTCTGCCAGCAGGAGGTCTCATTATCTTTTAGACACTGCCAACTCCCTCCAGAGGCCCAGCCAGGACTACTGCTTAGAAGTAGACTGTGTGGGGTTTGGGTGATGGGTGAGTGGGGAGGGGGTTTGGAGGGCCCCTGGGAGGACGTGGAGGTCTGCACTTTGGATGGTAGGGGAGTGGGTTCATAAAAATATGCCCACCTTTAACCGTCTTCTCTAGAAGCCTTTCAGGTATGCTTTTGGCCTGCTTCCCCTACCGTCTTTTTACATAGTCCTGATTGAAAAGGTACCATTCCTAAAGCCAGACTATGGAAAGGGCTTCTTCTTTCTCCCCTTCCTAAGCTTCTCACTCATTTCCAAAGTTCCTTCCCCTACCCAGAAAGGAACAAGGCAGAGTCCCTGATGACCCTCGCTTCCAGTTGCGCTTGGGATACAATGAATACGGTGCAGCCTTTGAGGGAGGAGTCAAGTGTGAGGCAACAGGTCCAGCGGGAGGCTCTCTGCTGACCACGGTGTTGGCCTGAGGTTCCCAGCCTGAGGGTCCAGCACTACGGCTCCACATGAGTGGCTGAGCTCTGGGGGCAACGTCCAAGGAGGAGAAAAGCGACCTCCAAACCTTTCCCACACCTTGGCCATCAGAAGGGTTGTGATGCTTCATAGAAAATAAAGTCAAGGTCTCATGGAATAGGCTCTGGGGCCTCATTCATGCGAGTGACCAGACATAAGAAAGACATTACGTTATGGAAAGTGCTACCCCTGCCTTTTGTGCTGACGTTGGTAGAGCTGAGGTATGCATACTGCTAAAAGAGAAACGGAGGCACACTCAAGTTTTCCAGTTTATTTGCTCCAACACTGATTCGAATTGGGCTGCAAGCATCACACTAAAGGTGGTTGGAGGCACTCAAGGACAGGAACCCGGGGAGAGATTTTTATAGAGAAGGCATGGAAGCAAAGTGAGGAAAGTATTTCAGGGACTAGAGATTAAGTGGTCCCCTTATTTAGGAAAGCCTGTTTGGCTGCTTGCGATTGGTTGTTCAGTTTCTTTTTCTTGGATTCCACTACCCTGACTGGTTTAGGTTTTGGTCTGCTGATACAGGCTACGGAGGCGTTAGAGCCACCCCAGTCCAATGGTCTCCTTGTTGAATTACTTTAACAACACAGATCCCATTGAATCCTCACCATGATTCTATGACCTAGGCATTTGTTATCCCCATTTGGCAGCAAAACCGTTAGAAAAAGTACCATGGTCACTGCCATCTGGCAGGAACACGAGTCAATCTTATGTCTTTCTGCCTCCAGGCTCTCGTCACTCTTCCATGCCACTCTTGACACCTGCCCATGAAACACCCAACCTTCCCACTGTTTTATGGAATTCTGCCTGGACTGGTCAAGAATGACCCGAGAGTGGCAGAGGCCCTGAACTAAGCACACAGAATCTCACATCTTAACCTCTGACCACCTACATCTCAGGGGCAGGTGTCAAGGATGAAGACCCCATCCCACTGCCAAATCTGTGGTCCTTTGGTTCTCCTGTTAAGTAGCATCTCCATTCCATCCACCTGCGCCTTCCCACACTATCCCTCTGAAATCCCCAAAAAGGGCCCCCAAATGGTATCCCCTCCGATCAGGTAGTATCTTGCCTTCTCTTCACCAATCCAGTTCGCATATTTTCAGTACGTGAATGGGTCCCCAAAGCGCTTAAGGAGTTAGATGGGGCCACTCTCTTAGCAGCAGGGCTAAGAGACGTGTCCAAAATATGACCATCAGCACCAGAAGGCTTTTGGAGGTCAAGAGGTGGGGCAGGGTGAACCCAGGCAGGCTGGAGTCCCACCCTGCTTTCTTGAAAACCCTCCTCCACCATGCCCGGAGCACTCTACAGGAGAGTCGAAGAAAAAACAAATCCAGACTTTCGACTCAGTGAGGTCCTAGAAAGAATGCAGGGGGCTTCATGCACTGTGCTGAAGAACCCTCAAACCCAAGGAGATGACCATTTACCACCTGTTTAAATGGCACTGGTCTTGGGATGACCCTGGGAAAGAGGCTGACCCATGGTCCAGGCAAATTCCACTTTCCAAAGGACTCATTTTGAGATGTAATTCCATCATCTCATTCCTCTGCTCAAATCCTTCCAATGGCTCCCTATCTCCTTCCAGTGGCTTACCCAACCCTCTGTGAAACCTGACTTCATCTATTCATTCTCTTCTTTATCCCCTCTGCCCTGCCACACTTGCCAACCTGCTGTTCCTCAAACAGCACAGAAACGGCTCCTGCCGCAGAGCCTTTGAACTTGTTGTTCCCTTAGCCACCTCCCCCCCATTCCACCATCTGCATGACTCACTCCCCCTCAGTTCCTGCATGTCTTTGTGGGGCCTTCCCAGTCACTTTACTGTGAAAATTGCAACCACTGCACACTCCCAACACTAACCCCCTTCCCCACTGAATTTTTTCTATCTTATTTATGTTACTGTCTGACTTCTGCCCTAGAACGGAACTCCTTACAAGGGCAAGATCAAGCTTTCAAATCTTTTGTTCACGGCTGTATCCCCCAGGCCTACAAAGTAGGTTCCCAGTAAAATAACTGTTGAATGAATGAGTGAAAGGATGCCAGGGCAATCCCCTCAGCACGCCTCGGAATCCACGCTCACCTGTTCACAGATCGCTCCTGTCATGGTGACCGGGAAGGGCCTGACATTGCCACGACCCAGGTTTTCACGTTTCCGCTGGTTGCTGAAGAGCTTCAGCTCCCTCTTCTCTTCCTCATCCAGGGAGTTGCAATAGCGAACCTGGACAGACACAGAGGATGGCATGGAGGGGTCACCCTTGCTCCTGAGGGTTCCTGAAGCCCAGGCCTCAGACTGTGCTCATTAAACACACTCCCATTTGGTTTCACAGTCCTTGTGGGCACTTGAACACCACCAGGCTGGGGGCTATTTAAGTGAGTCTCTACCTGAGATTGCTGACCATCAAAAGAGCTTCCTAGAGGCTCCGAACTCCAGAGCCCCATTCTTGGGCAGGCCAATGGTCTGTAACTGTTCCTCATCCTCTGTCCCACTCTGCTCACCACACTAAGAGCCATACCATCTGGGATAGCTTTGCTGCTAGTCAAGATCTGGGGCTTTCTCCTTCTTTCAAAGTGATCTGGATCTTCAAATTGATCGTGATACTTTCACCTCCATGTGCCCATGGAAACGATCCTTGACACCAAAGAATGGCTCCAGGCCAACGAGCCAGAATAGTGGTCAACGTGCTCACAGCTTCTGTTTCCCAAAATGAGATGGGAACCAAAGGCGTGATTCTGAGGAGTTGGTCCAGAGCTATCTGTGTTACTTCACGCAAGTCCCTGCGTGTTTATCTGTGTGTAGGAGGGAGAGGACTGCCCGCTGGGCTTTGGTTAATGCATCAACTTGCATAAGATATTTTCCTTCTTGTCCGACACAGAAGCTCACAGAATTAAGGGAGGGACATTAAAGATATTCAGATCTGCTATTTCCCATTCTCTCTTTTATTTATGCACACCTTGGGAATTTTGCTATAATCTTGAACTATTGTTTACTTAATACTGTTTTAAAAACTGACTCACTTTTTTTTTTTACTTGAATACATTTACTTGAAAAGAAAGTATATTATGACTAAAAATAGAAAAGCAATATCACTTGTGAAAAACAGAGCAACCATAAAACTAAATACAAGACTGAAAACAAAACCACATTGCTGGATTCTAGCTGGCTACTTTTGCTTGTCGGAGATTCTGAAACGGAGGTTCTTAATGCTGTTACTTAAAAATGGAGACTAGCAGGTGTGAGATACCTGCTCCCCCCAAACTAAAATTTCCCCCTTGACAACTCAGTCACAAGGAATGAAATGCAATTGAAAAGGTAGTGAGTCTCGCATTATGTGGTTCAATATTATTTATTGCCATGGCCATGTACCAACCAAAGTCATGGATCTGCTACACTTCGGGAAACATGGTTCTAATCCCACCCCATCTTACTTTAGAATAAACTGAGCATCAGCAAGTTTAACCAACTTGCCCCGATGATTTGTCCTACAGATGGTTAAAGGGAAACCTTTGAACCAGGACTAGTTTGAAAACCACTGCAGCTGTATACATCAAAATTGTCTAATCTGGGTGAAAAAGAGAATGATCAAATATTTACTTTAGATTCACCCTCTGTCCTTAAAAAGGCCATGTCAAATGGGCAAATCTGTCTACTGGGTCACATGTAAGCAATTCTCACCAACAGGAAGAAAAAATGTGAAGGGTCTCTTTTCCTGAAACCACAGTTAACCATAAACAGAATTAATCATTAAAAAGCAGAAAAGAACAGATCACTTCCCTCTATCAAGTAAAAAAAGGTTAAAAAAAAAAAAAAGTCTTCATGTGGAGAAAGAACTGCAATGACCTGAACAGCCCAGAATATATGGTTACACCACCAACAATTTATGGACATGCTTTGAAAGAAAGGCACACCCCTCCTGCTTGTAAAAACCCACATTTTCAATTCCAAATTAGTTAACTGGTCATCAGGTTACAATGCTTGCTCTCTTCTTTAAAGGAGAAAGCATTATTTAAATGTGTTTTATGAAGTCTGAAATAAACAATAGGAAAGGGAATTGTGACTGTCTTTCTAGGGAGTTGCTTCAGTTTTTAAGCTTTTGCTCTACTTATTCAAATTCACTTTTGAGGCTCTTGATTTATTCCTTTTATTCAAATGTGGGAAGATAAAGACTAAAAAAGTACTCACTCATTTCCTCAGGGACTGAGCTTGTGGGTGGGGGCAGTTGGTAAAAAGCTGGGGTCCAGCTCTCTAAAGGGGTTTTAAATTTCTCCTTTCAACTTAAAGTTATGTTTTTCTTTAAATCACAATCAGAGTTAAGCAGACAATGTGATTCTGTAGGATCACTATTTTTAAAAACCAGATACTTGAAAATTAATTTCTAGTTTGCAAATCTAAACCTGCCAAGCATGATGATCTTTTAAAAGCGTATTTACAAATTTCCCTTTAGGATCAATTTGAGTTCAAAGACGATGAATGCCTGCTTACACTGCCCTGTGTCTGGGTTCAGAAAAAAGGACAGCCTGAGAGTCATACTTTCAAGAGTATAAAGGGTGGCCTTGGCAAGTTGGACTGGAAACGACAAAAACACAAATGTTCACAGCTGCAAATCTGGACATGTAACTTCTCCTGCAGTGTAAGATGGAAAACTTACATACTCATTTACTAAGAAATGATGCTGAAAATTCAAGAGAGTCTCAAAGTTTGTGCCGGACTTGAACTGCCCAGGGAATCTCAATCATCTTACAGGCTCAGGCAACCAGCATCGTATGTCCTTCAACTAACAAAACCTGGACTTGAACTTTTAAATTTTAGTGCTCCCCAGTTACCTCAAATAGCTAGTAGTGCCAGGCACAGAGGCGAATCCACTCCATAATGAGATTCTGCTTTTCGGTAACCCTCTCCAGAAGGTGTCCGACAGTTCCTTTTAGTTCTAATTAAGGAAGCTAAAACCTAAACTAAACTGCCAGAGTTTTTCGTTGGGGATCTCACTGATCGCAGCATTCTGATTATGAAAAAGGTAACGGTTCACAGAAAGTTCTAAGAAAAGTCTTCCAAAGGCCCCTCCAGCCCCTTACCTCATTGTCATGTGGCGGCAGCTGGTGTAAAAGCTGCTTGATTCGAAGTTTCTCTCCAGGACTGTTGACATAGGGCACTTTCTCTTCTGGGAGACAGCTATAGTACTGGTGAACCTGAAGGATGGAAAGCACACAGATAACTCACCCATTACTCAAACCACCTGCCCACTCCCACATCCTGGGGAGATGATTCCCACAACAGGACACATCTGCTTCCCGCTGCCCTCGTCCTTCGTGAAACTCAACGGCACGTGAGTTTCTCACTGCAAGCAGAGAAATTCATCCTTGAAGAAAGAGTCCCACAAATCACCCATGTCTTGGGGCTTTTCCTCTCTCTGTAAGGGAAAAATAAAGCTAGCAAACTTTTCCTAGAAAAAGAGATTCTGGCAAACATGCTGGTGAACCCAGAGGGTAGGGCTTTCTCGGCAGGCTCCCCCGAGAGCTGGCTTTACCATTTTCTCTGTGAGTCTCCAGCATGTAACCTGCCTTCCTAGCCAAAGTGATGTGTCAGCGCCTGCCTTGGCGCTGGAGTCAACGCCAGTCTTTGGCGCGTGGAGAACTCTTGGGTCCCTCAGCCTCCACCTACATTAAAAGCCCTCTAGGTTTTAAGCTTTTTGTAAGGACAGGAAGCAGCTCAGATCTGTCAAAAAAAAAAAAAAAAAAGAGAGTCACTGAATTCGGGATACAGAGCGTGTAATTAAAAATTGTCATTAACGTGACTTTTTTTTGTACATCCTAGAATGCTCCTGTTTACAGATGTTAGGACATTTTCTTACAATTTCTGAGGCTCATTCAACCCTAACAACTACTTGGGAAAGCACCAAACATCTAATTTTGCCTGAGAAAAGAAAACAGACATCCTAGCATCCAGCTGTATGTAAAACTAGGGGACAAAACTGGCCAAAACAGAAGGTATGCTTTATATAGGAGAGGCCAAAAAAAAAATCCCACAAGCTGAGATGACATCATGGAAAATACTTTTCAACTGTCTCTCAGCATCATGACCAACTCTTGTGAAACATGGCATTCATTCAACAAAACGGAGAAGACAGAAGACTTGGGGCTCTACATTCAGCATATTGGCTACGCTCCACAAACGTGGTCACATTCCCTTGAGTTTGGGGAGCCTTGGATATGACCACACGTTCTGGGAATGCTGGGGTGAAGAGTTGCGAAAGCTCTGTCTACTTTGATCTCCAGAAACGAAATCATAATGGTTAGAAGAGAGAGGAAGAAGGTTTTGTGATAACAAAGCCTTAAAAAAAAGATGGGTAAGCTATCCTTATTTTCACAACAAATGATCGTAACCATTCACCATCACGTGTGTATCATCCTCTTAATCAAATCCCAAAGGTAAACATAAACAGACTTCTTGCTGTAGACTAGCCGGCTTCTGGGACCCAGGGCCCTGCAACCCCTCCCTAGAGGCACCTGGCAGGAAGCCAAGTCTCAGGATGGGAAGCAATGGTTCCGGGTTTTGAAGGCAGCCCACAGGTTACTGGCACTCTCTCTGAGAAGAAACACAAGCCCAGATCATGAGTTAGTTCGGGGTTAGAAGCTGGCGATGAGCCCATCAGAGACTGGCACACCATTATGTGCTCGTTAGATTCGTGCCCCATATGCCTCACCAGGTAAGGGCCAGGTATATAAAGAAGCAGGCCCCGTCCCTGTGTCTTGGGGAATGGGCTTTGCCTCCCAGGTCAAAAAATGACTGGTGGAAAAGCCTTGTGGAAACATCACTTTGTCATTCTCACAGCTCCCATTATGGTTATAGAACATTAGGGACAAATGTTAATATAAAATGAATCACTATGTGGATAAACAACAAGGTCCTACTGTACAGCACAGGAAACTATATCCTGCGATAAACCATGATGGAAAAGAATGTGAAAAAGAATGGATATATATGTAAAACCGAATCACTGTGCTGTACAGAAAATAACACAACATTGTAAATCAACCGTACTTCAATAAAATAAATTAAAAAAAATAAAATGAATCACTGTGGATGCTTGATCATAAAAAGTCTGATTTGAGCTCCACTGACATTCCTCTCAATCACCCCTCATCACTCACACACCCTTCTCTTCACTGCCCAGAGCAGTCATCTGAACTGGTACCTTGAACAAGGAAGGTCTCACTGCTACCGTCCAAGGCTGACCCAGGCTGGAGTTTTCCCTGTACCTTCTTTGCAGCATGGCCAGGTAGACCTGAACCCCCAGTCATGGCTCTGTTCTTTCCCATCCCCGTGTTCCTGAGCAAGTTAACAAAACCTCTCAGAATCCTCATCATATGACTGTGGTAAGTAAACGAGAGTGGAGACAGAGCATTTGGCCCTCAATAACAATAAATAATATGAATACACAGCAATAAGTATATTGTCCAGCCTGGTATACTCCAAATGGAACAATCCAGATCTTCCTGGCCTTCCTTCCATTTTAAGAGGTAGGGCAACACTGTCGGCTTGTAGAGTGAGACCAAACCTGGGGAGCCCCCCACTTATAATTGGTCTAAGAAAGAAGGTTGCAAGGGATAAAATGCGATTTAAGCTAGCTTGGTTTCAGGGGAAAAAAAGGTAAATTATTATAAAGATGTAGTGTTTTCTCAAAAAACCCAGCAGTATGGTAGGGCCTCTTGAGGAAATGGAAACTTCCAGTGGAAGGTGATTAGTAAGGGATTTACCATCTCCCTAAGCCTGGTGTTCTTCTACCTTTGCTCTATTCTTTCCTCTCTGCAGATCTGTTTCCCACAGGACTTGAGTTTACACAAGCCCCGTTCAAGAGTCCACCCTAGACTGACTAGCTTTGCTCAATTCCACTTCCTTACAGAAGGCTCCTGCCTACCCCATCTTGGGCAAGGGCCACACCTGGAGATTGGAATGGAGAGGTTCCACACCATTTTAAGACTGGAGGATAAAGGAGTCCCAACACATGATTGGACTAAGGGGGAGGCAGTGATGGAGAGCTCTAGAGATATTTAGGTGGTAAATAAATACCTCAGTATGCTGACATCCATCTTAAAGACTGAATTCTTAAGTCAACAGAGGCAGTGACTACTCTTGTGGAACACCTTTCCTGGCTGGACATCTTGTGTTGCCTTTTTTAAAAAAAAATTTTTATTTATTTTTATTTATTCATTATTTTTGGCTGCGTTGGGTCTTCATTGCTGCGCGCGGGCTTTGTCTAGTTGCGGCAAGCGGGGGCTACTCTTTGTTACGGTGCATGGGCTTCTCATTGCGGTGGCTTCTCTAGTTGTGGTGCATGGGCTCTAGGTACGCAGGCTTCAGTAGATGCAGCGCATGGGCTCAGTAGTTGTGGTGCACAGGCTTAGTTGCTCTGCAGCATGTGGGGTCTTCCCGGACCAGGGCTCGAACCCGTGTCCCCTGCATTGGCAGGCGGATTCTTAACCACTGCACCACCAGGGAAGTCCCAACATCTTGTGTTGCCTTCTATAATTGCAGCCTACTCATCACCACCTCTGAAAACGCATCTTTTCTACCAGTATTCCCATAACTCCTTCAATATAAAATGTGCTAACATAATTTCTCACAAGGCAACCAATAATTTGGCAGATGACTTAAAAACTTACCTGCTAAAATACTGTTTATCAAACCAAATCAGCTAATTTTTAATTAACAACCTACCAAATCACCCCCATATCACATGGTAGGTGATCTGACTTGCTGTGAGGCAGGAGAGTGAGTTGGTCCTTTACCACGTCCAGTTCTCTTCAAAGCCTGTTCAAGTCCAGGAGTAAAAATAACCCCCCTTCATGGTGGCTTCTGTGTCTCCTCCTGGTGTTTAGAAGCTGGACTTTGCAAGCTCTTCATTGAGCAAAGGGGATTAGCAGACAGATGGGAATGAGGGAGAAACGGCTCTCTTTCCCAATCTGTCTCTGGCTGAACATGGTAATGCCACATGCACGGAAATGCTTTGGCATCTTCCATAATAAAACTACTGTATAGCTCAGAACAAACACCAATCATACCAATAGTAAGGGGGAAATATTTAGTATACTTCCTGGCACTACAGAAGTGAAAATTGGCACCACCCGTGAAAACCCTGCAGATTGCTCATTTTAGCCCAAACATGTTTCACTTGTTAATTTTTACAAGTAAATAGTCAAATCCAATAGAACTTTGTCAGTGATGATCATTACCCAGCTATTATCCAGCAGGTCGATAACTTGATTTTTCTTCCTGTGTATACTGAGTATATTTCTCCAAACGCACGTCTGTGGAACGTGCTAGGAACTTCGCTCCGTTTACAGATTCCCAGGTAGAGGTGCCCTGTGATTGTGCGCTGGGTGTAGCCACACGAGGTACATTTCCTCCAAACAAAAGCATCCTGAACACAATAAACTGGCTTAGGAAAATGAAATAGCTGAAGGCCTTTATTTAAAGTGTTACTCCCAACAGCGAGGTTTGGCAATAATGTCAGTCTGTGTCAGACGGATTGTAAGAGCTTTAGTCAGTGTGCAAATAAAGTCTGCAAAGCAAGACCTCGCCCAGCTGGAAAGACTGGGTTTGTCAGAAGGAACTGCACATTTGGCAGCGCTTCTGCCTGAGCAGAGATGGAAGCCAGGGAGTCAATGGCTCCTCGTTGGAGAGAAATGTGCTTTACTTAGAGCGGTGGTTCTCAAATGTTAGCTTCCACCAGAACCACCTGGAAGGCTTGTTAAAATACACATTTCTAATTCAGGGGGCCTTGGGGGGCAAGGGCGATCATTTGCATTTCTAACCAATTCTCAGGGGATGCCCCTGCTGTTGGTTCAAGGGAGCCCATTTGAAGAGTTTTAGAGTCACCCAAGTGTTTTCCTTCAACAGCCAACCCATGGGATTGCCAGGCACCCCAGGAGACCCAGAGGAGGCAAAAGAACTTGTTCAATTTCACTCAATTTTGTACATGTCTCCTTCTTCACCTACACATATACTTAAGCAGGGGGATTCCACCAGTTCCTACAACAATGAGAAATCCTAATGGCAAAGTGCTCAAATTTTGGGGTGGTACATTTTCCATATCAATATCATTCCTATTTTCTTTGAGCGGGAACCCAACAAAGAAGTCAGAATTTTGGGGCTGAATTTAGAACCAACTGTCCTTCACTGTCCAAATGAAGGAAGGGATCAAGGAACGTATTTTTTTATTGAGTTGCTCTTATGCCTGAAGTGTTTTTATATACAGTGTCTTGTGAACCCTCCCCACAGCCTGGAGGTGGTACATTACACTCATCAGATTGAGAGTCACACAGCTAAAACATGGTAGGGCCACTTCTGAACTTGGCTTCCTCATCCTCTCCCTCTGTTTTACATGGATTCTTGGGCTTCTTTATCAAGGGGAAAAAAAAAAAAAGACTAGCAGATGGATGGAAAAGAAGACAAAAAGATATAGTAAATTCCTAATATGTCTGCATGATTGACCACAGAAATGATAAACATGTTTTCCTTTGGTGTTCTCCATAACATAACCAACATATGGCTCAAAATGAACTGACAGTAAGTAAAATGATGTACTCCAAATTAAACAGTCTTTCCACACCACCATGGTATGATGGTGTAAGGGAGTTCTGGAAGAGATGGCTGCCCAATATCATATCCATTTTCTTTTCTTCCTTAATTAGAATACTATCATTTTACTTAGAGCATCAATATGCCCAGCTAAGGACAATATTTCTGTACCTCTGGAGTAGCTACATGTGGCCATCTGAATAAATTCTGGCCAATGACATGTACAGATGTGACTTCTGGGAGAGCTCTTTTAAAGGAGGCCAAGAGGTTGACAAAGGTCTTTTTGCCCAATTTCCCCTTCCTTCCTGCTTCCTGGCTGCAATGTACACACAACAGCAGGAGGTCAGCAGCCATCTTATACCATGAAGTAACCTTAAGAATGGGAGTTTCTGAATATATCACAGAGCCATCATACTAGCCCTGGGTTGCCTATCACTGAACTTCTTTAAGCAATAAGAGAAATAAACTAGTTCTTTATTTACATTTCAGTTACTTGGAAGTGAATGCAATTCCTAATGATAGAGCAATAGTTCTCAAATGTTAGCATACTACAGAATCATTTAGGGCCCTTATTGAACATTATTCCTATTTTTATCCCTCTGGGTCTGAAATAGAGCCCAGAATTCTGCATTCTTAATAAAAACCTCACACCCAACCAGGAGAAACACTGCTTTAAGGGGAAAGCAAATGTGATTTTACAAGGTAAAGGTAAAAATTCCCGGAGTGTAATCACTGATGTGGGCTGACACATTAGGAAGGTTTTATAAAAGCCCATCTTAACTCAGAGACTAACTAGAAGATTGAGCCTTTATTTCACATTCTGCCTCTCCCACAGAAGCTTGGAACCTTGGTTAATCTACCTCAATCCAGGGAGGCAATATCTAGCATATGCCTGAGGTCTCAGAAGGCAGGTGCTACAGAGAAGGGAGAGATGTTGCGTGAATTGGAGGCACATGGTGGTTTTTATGAAAACTGCACACTAGTTCCCAAATGGGGACCTGGAGAATAATCAGGTAGCATTATACCTATGAGCACGGGGTGACAGGCTGCTTCTGAGGGCCCGTTTGTTCATTTGGCTCCCACCTGCCCGAATTTCATTACCCAAGCAATAGGAGAAAAGTGTTGTTAAGCAGCGTCTAAAAGGGAAAATCATACCGAGTTTGGCTCCTTCCCTTTTCTCCTGGAGACGTGCATTATAATTTTAATTGGTTTACTCAGGAAGTAATTTAGGAAATAAGTCTAAAACCTAATGCCTAACCAATGTCTGCATTGCGCTTAAACTCCCATAGGAGTAGGATCAAAAATCAAGAATAAAAGCTCATTTGGGGTATTTTCAAAGAAGAATATTTCAAAGACCCCTTCCTTTTCTTTTTTGCTCACAGCCGATGTCTGATTCAACAGCAAACCACGTCAGATTTAGGTTCAAAATATACCCAGAATCCAGTCACTTTCCCCCATCCCCTCACAACCAGTCCAGCCTTGACTAAGTGCTCACTGGAATTATTGCCACGGCTGCTTCTGGACCCTGGCTTTCACCTTTGTGCCCTTTGCAGGTGATTATTCAGCAAGAACAACCCCATGTGAAGATAAACCAGGTCACATCACTCACTGCTCTTCTCAAAACCCTTCATGACTTCCCATCACCCTCTGATTCAAAGCCGAAGCCCTCACTACAGGATCATGATCTGGCTTCCTGAAGAGCTGGCTGATAGTATCACTTGCTACATTCTTCCCGTTCAGTCCTGCTCACAAGGGCCTCCTTGCTATGCCTCTCACCTCAGTGCCTTTGCACTAGCCATTCTCTGCTGCAAACATTCTTCCCCCAGATATTTACAGGATGCCTATTCTCACTTCTTCCAGTCTTTGCTCAAAAGTCACCTTAAAAGACAGGTAGGTCTTCCCTGATCCCAATATATCAGTACCTCCACCTCTTACTCTTTAGACCAACACTTCTCAACTGGGGCTAATGCTGACCCCCAAGGGATATTCGGCAATGTCTGGAGACATTTTCGGTTGTCACAACTGGGGTGTGTGTGTGTGTGTGCGTGTGTGCACAGAAAGTGCACAGAAGTGTGACAGAAAGTGGGTCAAGGCCAGGGATGCTGCTAAAGCTCCTACAATGCATAGGGTGGTTTCCACAGTAAAGAATGATCTGGATCAAAATGTCACTAGTGCTGACAGTGGTAAACCCTTAACCTGCTTTTCTACAAATAACTTACCAGTTGCTGATACATAATCTACTTGTTCATGTCTCTCTTTTCCCTCTGGAATGTGAATGCCTGGGGCTTTGTGCACCATCTATCCCCAGAAAAAGGTGTCACACACAGTAGGTGCTCAACAAATGTTTGCTGAATGAATGTGTGCTGTGTTCAGATCTCATCTCTCTGCCTTTCTGGTTTATCAATGGATGTGAACAGGCACAGGCAGCAACAGAACACACAGGTGAGGTTTCAGGAGGAACCAGAGTAAAGCTCACAGAGCTTCCCTTTCACGCCACCCAAGCCCTTGCTTTTTCACCAGAGATCACTGATGTGGGATGCATGATGGAGACGCTAAGAAAAGGATGAATAAAATAACTGTCAATGTACTGTTTCTTTAAGAGGAAGGGACAAAAGCAACACCCCTTCTGATTTGAAGCCAGAGAACTTCTTTCAAGTTGAGTCAACTCTGTTCAGAGAAATTAAAGAAAATAATCACATTTCGTCCTAAGCAGGTACTGGGATTCAAAATCAGGTGAGTTGTTCTGCAGCTATGCCTGTCTGCGCTCACATGCTCGCTCCTTTCCAATCCTTTTCGTTAAAATTGCAGCTCTGTTTACAATAGCCAGGACATGGAAGCAACCTAAGTGTCCATCGACAGATGAATGGATAAAGAAGATGTGGCACATATATACAATGGAATATTACTCAGCCATAAAAAGAAACGAAATTGAGTTATTTGTCCATTTGGATGGACCTAGAGTCTGTCATACAGAGTGAAGTAAGTCAGAAAGAGAAAAACAAATACCGTATGCTAACACATATATATGGAATCTAAGGAGAAAAAAAAAAAGGTCATAAAGAACCTAGGGGCAAGACGGAAATAAAGACATAGACCTACTAGAGAATGGACTTGAGGATATGGGGAGGGGGAAGGGTAAGCTGGGACAAAGTGAGAGAGTGGCATGGACATATATACACTACCAAACGTAAAACAGATAGCTAGTGGGAAGCAACCGCCTAGCACAGGGAGAGCAGCTCGGTGCTTTGTGACCAGCTAGAGGGGTGGGATAGGAAGGGTGGGAGGGAAGGAGATGCAAGAGGGAAGACATATGGGGATAGATGTATATGTATAACTGATTCACTTTGTTATACAGCAGAAACTAACACACCATTGTAAGGCAATTATACTCCAATAAAGATGTTAAAAAAATTTTTTTTAAATTTAGAATATTAAACTTCAATGTCTAGTTAGAAAATACTTTCCATTTAGTTTGGAGCATTATCTGACAGTTATTTATTTTATCCTGTCTTAAAGAAGAGGTCTTAGAAATGGAAGAACTGGGAATTTCAATACTCTCCCTTTAAGGTGCAATTACAAGACTGCCCCACCTCAATTTTACCAAAACACTTTGCAGAATGTCTACACATTTGCGTATATGCTACTAAAAATTCCCCAACAGTTGCTTACTTTTTGGATAACAGTTTCAATATTGCCTTTAGACAAAATACACACATACATGTGTATGAAAAAGCAGGGTAGCAGTTTCTTAGAGTGGCTAAGTGTTTGGACTCTGGAGTCACACTGTTTGGGTCTGAATAATGGACTGAACACTTCCCATGTGTACACAGTTGGGCAAATTTTTTATCTCTTATAGAGTCAATGTTCCTATCTGTAAAATGGGGATAATAATATTTACTTTGAAATATTGCTCAAATATTATACAGGCTCAAATGTTATACAGGCACACATCATTTTAGTGAGCTTTGCTTTACTGTGCTTTGCAGATATGGTGTTTTCTACAAATTGAAGGTTTGTGGCAATCCTGCGACAGGCAAGTCCATCATCAGCACCATTTTTCCAATAGCATTCTCTCACTTTGTGCCTCTGTGTCACATTCTCTGGTAATTCTCCCAATATTCCTAACTTTTTCACTGTTATTTTATTAGTTATAATAATCTGTGATCAGTGATTTTTTTCTTCCAAGAAAGCAAATTGAGGATTTATTAAGTGATAGTATGCTCTCAGGGGAGAATGGGCATATTCGGGGGAGTAGCTGCTGTGATCAGTTACTACTGTAATTGCTTTGGGACACCATGAAGCATGCACATTTATCGAACTTAACTGATAAATGTTGTGTGTGTTCTGACTGTTCCACCAACCAACCATTCCCCCATCTCTCCTTTTCTGCTTGGGCTTCCCTATTCCCTGAAACACAACAATATTGTCATTAGGCCAATTAACAATCCTACGATGGCCTCTAAGTGTTCAAGTGAAAGGAAGAGTTGCACATCTTTCACTTGAAATCAAAAGCTAGAAATGATTAAACTTCGTGAAAAAGGCGTGTCGAAAGCTGAGATAGGCTGAAATCTAGGCCTCTTTCTCCGAACAGTTAGCCAAGTTGTGAATGCAAAGAAAAATTTCTTGAAGGAAATTAAAAGTGCTGCTCCAGTGAACACACAAATGGTAAGAAAGCAAAACAGCCTTATTGCTGATATGGAGAAAGTGTCAGTGGTCTGGATAGAAGATCAAACCAGCCACAACATTCCTTTAAGCCAAAGCCTAATCCAGAGCAAGATCCTAACTCTCTTCTATTCTGTGAAGGCTGAGAGAGGTGAGGAAGCTACAGAAGAAAAGTTTGAAGCTATCAGAGTTGGTTGATGAGGTTTAAGGAAAGAAGCCATCTCCATAACATAAAAGTGCAAGGAGAAGCAGCAAGAGGTGATGTAGAAGCTGCAGCAAGTTATCCAGAAGATCTAGCTAAGATAATTCATGAAGGTGGCTATGCTAAACAACAGATTTTCAATGTAGACAAAACAGCCACACATTGGTAGAAGATGCCATCTAGGACTTTCATAGCTACAGAAGAGAAGTCAATGCCTGGCTTCAAAGCTTCAAAGGACAGGCTGACTCTCTTGTTAGGGGCTAAAGCAGCTGGTGACCTTAAGCTGAAGTCAATGTTCATTTACCATTCCGAAATCCTACGGCCCTTAAGAATTATGCTAAATCTACTCTGCCTGTGCTCTATAAAGGGAACAACAAAGCCTGGATGTCAGCACATCTGTTTACGACATGGTTTACTGAATATGTTAAGCCACTGTTGAGACCTACTGCTCAGAAAAAAAGATTCCTTTTAAAGTATTACCGCTCACTGACGGTGCACCTGGTCACCCAAGAGCTCTGATGAAGATGTACAATGAGATTCATATTGTTTTCATGCCTGT
This sequence comes from Balaenoptera acutorostrata, assembly GCF_949987535.1. Classification (NCBI taxonomy): domain Eukaryota; kingdom Metazoa; phylum Chordata; class Mammalia; order Artiodactyla; family Balaenopteridae; genus Balaenoptera; species Balaenoptera acutorostrata. The sequence goes on along the minus strand of NC_080073.1, from coordinate 26,203,086 downwards.
TAACACAGATCCATTCTGCAGCCCGCAGATCAAGGAGCCATTCTGACTTTCAACTCTTATTATTTAAGAAATACATTTCAGAAGGCTATAGCTGGGAAAGAAAGTGATTCCTCTGATGGATCTGGGCAAAGTCAATTGAAAACCTTCTGGGAAGGATTCACCATTCTAGATGCCAGGAAGAACATCCATGATTCATGAGAAGACGTCAAAATATCAACATTCACAGGAGTTTGGAAGAAGTTAATTCCAACCCTCATGGATGACTTTGAGGGGTTCAAGACTTCAGTGGGGGAAGTAACTGCATGTGTGGTGGAAATAACAAGGGAACTAGAATTAGGAGTGGAGCCTGAAGATGAGAATGATTCGCTGCAATCCCATGATAGAACTTTAACAGATGAGCCCTTGCTTCTTATAGATAAGCAAAGAAAGTGGTTTCTCGAGATATAATCTACTCCTGGTGAAGGTGCTGTGAAGACTCTTGACATGACAACAAAGGATTTAGAATAGTACGTAAACTCACTTGATAAAGCATTGGCGGGGTTTGAGAAGACTGACTCCAATTTTCAAAGAAGTTCTGCTGTGGGGAAAATGCCATCAAACAGCATTGCCGTGCTAGAGAGAAACTGTTCGTGAAAGGAAGAGTCAATCTGTGCAGCGAACTTCATTGTTGTTTAATTTTAAGAAACTGCCACAGCCGCCCCAACTTCAGGAACGACCACCCTGATCAGTCAGCAGCCTCACTGTCGAGGCAAGACCCTCCAGCAAAAACATTACAGCTTGTTGAGGGCTCAGATGATGGTTAGCATTTTTAAGCAATAACGTGGTTTTTAATTAAGGTATGTACATTTTTTTGACATAATGCTGTTGCACACTTAATAGACTACAGCATAGTATAAATATAACTTTTACATGCACTGGGAAACCACAAAATTTGTGACTTTATTGCAATACTTGCTTTACTGTGGTGGTCTGGAACTGATACTGCAAATCTCTGAGGTCTGCCTGTAATGTAACTAGCAAAAAGACAGGCACACAGTGAAGGATCTATATTTCTTAGCTTCAAAGCAATCTAATCCATAAGTCATAAATGTCTATATTATGGACCGAACTGTGCCGCCCGCCTCCCCATTCACACGCTGAAACCGTAAGCCCTAATGTGATTGTATTTGGAGAAAAAGCCTTTCAGGAGGTATTACGGTTAAATGAGGTGACAAGATTGGGGCTGTAATCAGAAAGGACTGATATCCTTGTAAGAAGAGGAAGAGACACTAGGAGTGCTCATGCACAGAGAAAAGGCCATGTGAAGACACAGCAAGAAGGTGGCCAAATGCAAGTCAAGAGAGGTCTCACCAGAAACCAACCCTGCCCGCACCTTGACCTTGGACCTCCAGCCTCCAAAACTGCGAAGAAAAAAATTTCTGTTGTTGAAGGCACCCAGTCTGTGGTATTCTGTTAAGGCAGCCTGAGCAGGCTAACAGTCTACTGCATGCAAGGAACCCTGGGGTACTTGTGTGGAAAGGACACACACACACATAAGAAACTACCCCTGGTTGAAGGAAGTTATATTTCAATAGAGTGTATAAGACAAGCAGGCAAATGACTATAATGCAGAAGCCATTAGAGGCAGAGAAAAACACTTCAGAGTTTCAAAAAACAATAAATCAATCCTACATCTGTAGCATTTGCCCATTTCCATGGTATAAATAATCCTACTAGGGCTGATTTCAAGCTACCAATGTGACATCACTGCATGTGGGATTGGGAAGAGATGCATACAATTATACAATATTTCTACTGTATGGATCTAATACACGAAATAACCTCAAGAGCACAGATAATAGTAAAATATGGGAAAGTAATCATGAAGTGATGAGGTCTGAGTATTTATTACCTTTGTTTTTAATATAGTTTAATTATAAGTTTATATAATTAAGTTTTAAGAATGGCTGAATTTAACTGGCTTACAAAATACCTGAAAACGGACCAATTGGATCTTGTGATACTGTATAAGTCAGTCCCAGTACATCATTGTTGGAAACTTATAAGTCCGCTTCTTGGGCAAACTCTCTTTAGAAAGGTAAGAGGACAAGAACAGTAGAGAGCTGTAAACATAATTAGTCCATTCCACCCTCCCCCCACTATTATTACTAAGTATAGATTCACAATGTCATGTGGAGCCATTCTGAAAAAAAGTTTAGAGAGCAGCAACTGAAGATATCCTAGGACAAATTCAACTTTTAAACTAAAAAGTGACGCATAATGACACATGTTGTAATTCCAAGAAAAATTCATTCTTACATAGACTGGAGCTTGCTTTCACAGAACACTGTTGGAAAGCCATTTTAAAATACAGGTGATCTTTGTTTGGAATCAGTTCATTTTAAGGCAGTTTCATTTCTGCACATTAAAATAACAAGATTGTGAACCCATGGAAAAATATGAAAACTAAGGAGCTCATTTATACATTATGAAGTAGGTATTTCTGACCTCCAAGGCTACTTTCAGCCTCAGTTACACTGCTTGCCTCATTAAGTTTCAAATGTATCCGTGGATACAACTGTAAGAATTTAGTCTTCCCTGTTCTGAGAAACCAAATGATCAGCAAAGGTAAAACACTGGCCTACAGGTTCAAGGTTAGATAATGTTCATAAAACTCTAAATGTCCTATATTATGCCGTTTTAGAGGAACAGGGAGGAAGGAAAGTTTGGTTAGGATGAGCTAGATATGCCACAGTAACAAACACCACCAAAATATCACTGGCTTTGCACCAAACTTGATTTTTAATTAAGAAATTAAAAAATTTTTTTCTTACTGTGGTAAAACATATATAACATAAGATTTGTTATTTTAACCATTTTAAAGTATACAATTCAGTGGCATTAATTATAATCACAAAGTTGTACAACCATTTCCACGATCTATTTTCCAAAACTTTTTCATCATACGAAACAGAAACTCTCTACCTATTTAAGCAATAATTCCCCATTTCTCCCTCCTCGCAGCCCCTGGTAGCCTCTAATCTGCTTTCTGTCTCTGTGAATTCACCGAGTCTAGCTATTTCATCCAAGTGGAAGCATACATGTTTTTCTTTTTGTGTCTGGCTTATTTCACTTAGCAAAAGGTTTTCAAGGTTCATTCATGTGGTAGCATCTATCAGAACTTCATAACATTTTATGGCTAAATAATATTCAAAATTTTTGCCCACCTGAAGGAAACCATCAATTAAACAAAAAAACAACCTACCGAATGGGAGAAAATATTTGCAAATGATGTGACTGGCAAGGGGTTAATATCCAAAATATACAAACTGCCTACACAACTCAATACTGAAAAAACAACCCAATCAAAAAGTTGGCAATAGACCTAAACAGACATTTTCCAAAGAAGACACACAGATGGCCAACAGGTACACGAAAAGATGTTCAACATCGCTAATTAACAGGGAAACGCAAATCAAAACCACAATGAGGGATCAACTCACACTGGTCAGAACGTCCATCGTCAAAAAGTCTATAATAATAAATGCTAGAGAGGATGTGGAGAAAAGGGAACCTTCCTACACTCTTGGTGAGAATGTAAATTGGGGCAGCCACTATGGAAAACAGTACAGAAGTTCCGTAAAAAACTAAAAGTAGAGCTACCATGTGATCCAGCAATCCCACTCCTGGGAAAAGATGAAAACTCTACTTCAAAAAAGATACATGCACCCCGATGTTCATAGCAGCACTATTTATAATAGCCAAGACATAGAAACAACCCAAATGCCCATCAACAGACAACTGGCTTGAAAAGATGTGGTATACATATACAATAGAACATTACTCAGCCATAAAAAAGAATGAAATATTGCCATCTGCAGCAGTGTGGATGGACCTAGAGAATATTATACTTAGTGAAGTCAGACAGAGAAAGACAAATACTATGTGACATCACTTATATGTGGAATCTAAAAAATAATATAAATGAATCTATATACAAAACAGAAACAGACTCACAGACATAGAAAACAAACTTATGGTTACCAAAGGGGAGAAGAGAAGGGAGGAGGGACAAATTAGGAGTATGGGATTAACAGATGCACACTATCATACATGAAATAGATAAGCAACAAGGATTTACTGTATAGCACAGGGAGTTATTCAATATCTTGTAATAACCGATAATGGAATGTAATCTGAAAAAAATATATAACTGAATCACTTCGCTGTTCACCTGAAACTAACACAATACTGTAAGTCAACTATACTTCAGCTTAAAAAAATTTTGCCCCTCTGCACCTGTCTGGGAATGACTGTGAAAGTGACACGAATATTGATTTTGGCGTTACAAACAAATTTTGAGAGAGAGGTGAATGTGCAGATACCTAATCCATGAATAATGAGGATGGACTAGATTACGACCTATCTGACCTGCTCAGGAGAAAGGGGCTGAGCCAGGATTTAAATTTAGGTCTGATTTCAAAGCTCATTTTCTTTCCGCTTCACCCCACTGTCTCCCTAAACCAGTCACAGGATCACACTCTGCCCTGAGCAACTGATGACTCCATACCCAGTGCAGACACAGTTCATTCTCCAAGCCTGTGGTTCCTGTTAAAACCTAGAATAATAAACAGACTAGAGAGGCTGCTTCATCATGAAAGCCACATGAACCAAGTGGAATTCCAAAGACGATGGAGATCAACAGTGCTATCTGCTAATGTGTCTGCTTTGAATATTATGTGCATAATGTTATGTAGTAAAGGTCATGTGAAGTGACTCAAGCTTGACAAACTTTTTTTCTTTGAGGTCTATGCAAGAGAAATGTTAATATGCCCACATCCATCCCCGACAAAGGCCTGTGGTCCTTGAAGTGAGTGCTCTGATTCCCCAGACTATATTGTTAAACTTTATTATTTTATTTCATGTATTTATTCATTTTGTGGTAAAATACACATAACACAAAATTTACCACTTTAACCATTTTTAAGTGGCATTAAGTACACTGTTGGGCAACCATTGCCACCAACCATTTCCAGAATGTTTTCATCTTCCCAAACTAAACCTCTGTACCCATTAAGTACTAACTCCCCACTTCCCCTCCCTCAGCCACTGGCAATCACCATTCTCCTTTCCATCTCTATGAGTGTGACTAGGGTTCAGAGTGATTTTTATTACATGTTGGTGCCAAATGTTCTTTTGCAGTAACACTTCTCTGATACGATGGTGAAAATCAGTGGGGAAATAAAATGAATCAGGCAATGTATCGACACTTACATTTAAGTCCTTTTATAAGCAACTTTCCTTCTGTTTTTAATAAAACAATTAAAGAGAGCAGGGGAAACTTTGGCCTCACCCATCAGAATCTATAACAAATGAGAGTATCGTACTGTGTTTCCACTGAGAAGACCCATTAAATAAATCACTACTAATACCTGGGGAAGTAACTTCTCCTGAATTTTCAGCCTTGGGGCATTGACTCAATATTTTACAGATCACAGAATTCCCATTACACAGCACCTCTTTCTAGCTCATGACAGTCTTCTGATTGCTCTTGGAGCGGCATGAGAAGCAACCAATGCTAGTCAATAATTGCAAGAGAAGAGAACTCAACATCAACTAGGCTTAGACCCAAATAAGCAGTTCCAGCAGGCATTCTTCAGCATTCTGACATCCCTGACACCTGGTCTAAAACAATGCTCATCCACGTGCTATCTTAGTCTCTTCCAAAATAAACAGATATTGTTTTGTGGTTAGCCAATGACAGTGCCCAGTTGTAGAAGCAACCTTCAGTCTTGGTCTCTGTTATAATTATCTCCTTTCCCTTTGTTGTCTATAGGATTCTTTACCGTTGTTTTAGTTATTCTACTGATAGTTGATCTAAACCATTTTTGGAAACAGGAAATGAATCAAAAAGAAAAAAGGCTTAATTTTAAACATCCATTTTTTTTTAGGAAGTAGAGTTTCAGGATCGGTTCTTACCTATGTTAAATGAAAGAAGTAAAGCTATAAACAACAGACATAAAATGATCTTAAAATTGTTAGTATAAAATTACCAGTATTCAACACCCATTTATGATAAAAATTATCCAGAAAGTGGGCATAGAGGGAACATACCTCAACCTAACAAAGGCCATATATGACAAACCCACAGCTACCTTCATACTCAGTGGTGAAAAGCTAAGCATTTCCTCTAAGATCAGGAACAAGACAAGGATGCCCACTCTCACCACTTTTATTCAACATCGTTTTGGAAGTCCTAGCCACGGCAATCGGAGAAGAAAAAGAAATAAAAAGAATGCAAATTGGAAAGGAAGAAGTAAAACTAACACTGTTTGAAGATGACATGTTATTATACATAGCCCTAAAGATACCACCAGAAAACTCCTAGAGCTAATCAATGAATGTGGTAAAGCTGCAGGATACTAAATTAATATACAGAAATCTGTTGCATCTCTATACACTAACAACAAAGTACCAGAAAGAGAAACTGAGGAAACAATACCATTTACCATTGCATCAAAAGAATAAAATACCTAGGAATAAACCTACTTAGGGAGGCAAAAGACCTGGACTCCAAAAACTGGAAGACACTGATAAAAGAAACTGAAGACAACACAAACAGATGGAAAGATATACAGTATATACTGTGTACTTGGATTGGAAGAATCAATATTGTCAAAATGACTATACTATCCAAGACAATCTACAGATTCAATGCAATCTCTATCAAAATACTAACAGCATTTTTCACAGAACTAGAACAAATAATTTTAAAATTTGTATGGAAACACAAAAGACTCCAAATAGCCAAAACAATCTTGAGAAAGAAGTACAGAGCTGGAGGAATCATGCTCCCTGACTTCAGACTATACTACAAAACTACAGTAATCAAAATAGTATGGTACTGGCACAAAAACAGACCCATAGATCAATGGAACAGGAGAGAAAGTCCAGAAATAAACCCACACACTTATGGTCAATTAATCTATGACAAAGGAGGCAAGAACATACAATGGAGCAAAGACAGTCTCTTCAATAAGTGGTACTGGGGAAACTGGACAGCTACTTGCAAAAAAAAAATGAAATTAGAACATTCTCTAACACTATATACAAAAATAAACTCAAAATGGCTTAAAGACTTAAATATTTAAGTCTTTAAGACATGACACCATTAAACTCCTACAAGAGAACATAGGCAAAACATTCTCTGACATAAACTGTATCAATGTTTTCTTAGGTCAGTCTCCCAAGGCAACAGAAATAAAAGCAAAAATAAACAAATAGGACCTAATTAAACTTAAAAGCTTTTGCATAGCAAAGGAAACCATCAACAAAACAAAAAGACAACCTACTGAATGGGAGATGATATTTGCAAATGATATGACTGATAAGTGATTAATATCCAACATATATAAACAGTTCAGACAACTCAACATCAAAAAAACAAACAACCTAATTAAGAAATGGGCAGAAGAACTCAATAGACATTTTTTCAAGGAGGAAATCCATATGGCCAACAGGCACATGAAAAGATGCTCAACATTGCTAATCATCAGGGAAATGCAAATCAAAACCACAGTGAACTATCACCTCACATCTGTCAGAATGGCTATCATCAAAAAGAACACAAATAACAAATACTGGCAGGGATGTGAAGAAAAGGGAACCCTTGTACACTGTTGGTGGGAATGTAAATTGGTGGAAAACAGTATGGAGGTTCCTCAAAAAATTAAAAACAGAACTACCATATAACTCAGCAATTCCACTTCTGGGTATATATGCAAAAAAAAAATTCCCAAACACTCATTCGAAAAGATATATGCACCCCAATGTTCATAGCAGCATTATTTAAAATTGCCAAGATATGGAAGCAACCTAAGTGTCCATCTACAGATGAATGAATACAGAAGATGTGGTATATATACACAATGCAATACTACTTAGCCATAAAAAAATGAAATTTTGCCATTTGCAGCAACATGGATGGACTTGGAGGGCATTATGCTAAGTGAAGTAAACCAGACAGAGAAAGACAAATATTGTATGATATCACTTGTATGTGGAATCTGAAAAATACAACAAACTAGTGCATATAACAAAAAAAGAAGCAGATTGACAGGTATACAGAGCAAGCTAGTGGTTACCAGTGGGGAGGGGCAATGTAGGGGCTGGGGAGGAGGGAGGTACAAACTACTGGGTGTAAGATAGGCTCAAGGATGTACTGTAAAACAAGGGGAACAGAGCCAATATTTTGTAACAACTGTAAATAGAAAGTAACATTGAAAACCTGTACAAAGAATTTTTTAAAATTTAAAAAAAAAGATTAGTGAAAAATGAAAAAATTACTAGTATTGATATGATTTTGGTTTAAGAGAAACTATCCAAAAATTTCCTTAAGCTTGAGCAAATATGAATTCAAGGTCAGGTAACGTAGCTCTGAAATACACTGAGACACAGGCTACTCATAGGGAAGGAAAAATCTTTCATAAGCAATCTAAGAAATGGTACTAAAATGTACATTATGTAAGGTCCCTGTTAAAGTTAGAAGGAAGTGATAAAGACTGATACTTGTTAAAAATGAATGAAGTGGAATGTGGAGAGGCTGTGGAGAAAAGGGAACCCTCCTACACTGTTGGTGGGAATGTAAGTTGGTACAGTCACTATGGAAAACAGTAAGGAGGTTCCTCAGAAAACTAAAATAGAATTACCATATGATCCAGCAATCCCACTCCTAGGAATATACCCTAACAAATAATTCAAAAGATACATGCACTCCTATGTTCATAGCAGCACTGTTCACAATAGCCAAAACACGGAAACAATCTAAATGTCCATGGACAGATGAGTGGATAAAGAAGATGTGGTACATATATATATAATGGAATATTACTCAGCCATAAAAAAGAATGAAATAATGACATTTGCAGCCACATGTATGCAACTAGAGATTATCATACTAAGTGAAGTCAGAAAGAGAAAGACAAATACCATATGATATCACTTATATGTGGAATCTAAAATATGGCACAAATGAACTTATCTACAAAATAGAAACAGACTCATAGACACAGAGAACAGACTTGTCGTTGCCAAGGGGGAGGGGGGGAGAGAGAGGGATGGACCGGTAGTTTGGGGTTGGTAGATGCAAACTATTGATATTACATTTAGAATGGATAAACAACAAGGTCCTAATGTATAGCACAGGGAATTATACTCAATATCCTGTGATCAACCATACTGGAAAAGAATATAAAAAAAGAATGCATACATGTGTATAACTGAGTCACTTTGCTGTACAGCAGAGACTGGCAGAACATTGTAAATCAACTATACTTCAATTTTTTAAAAAATGAATGAGGTGGGAAAGCAATGCATTAAATACAGCAAGTGAGAAGGCCCTGAGGCTGGAGGAAGCTCAGGGTACTTGAAGACTGGCAAGAGATCCAGTGTGGCTGGGTGTTAAGAAATGGCAAGTGGCCACCAGAAAATAGCAATTTTTTTTTCACATCTTTATTGGAGTATAATTGCTTTACAATGTTGTGTTAGTTTCTGCTGTACAACAAAGTGAATCAGCTATATGTACACATATGTCCCCATATCTCCTCCCTCTTGCGTCTCCCTCCCACCCTCTTTATCCCATCCCTCTAGGTGGTCACAAAGCATCGAGTTGATCTCCCTGTGCTATGTGGCTGCTTCCCACTAGCTAGCTGTTTTACATTTGGTAGTGTATATATGTCCATGCCACTCTCTCACTTTGTCCCAGCTTCCCCTTCCCCTGCCATGTCCTCAAGTCCATTCTCTACGTCTGCGTCTTTATTCCTGCCCTGCCAGTAGGTTCATCAGTACCGTTTTTTTAGATTCCATATATATATGCGTTAGCATATGTTATTTGTTTTTCTCTTAGAGATGTATTCTATAATTTTCCAACAAGTAAAGGAAAATGAAGGAAACAGGGAAAATATTAAAAAATAGAATTCAAGAAAATAGAAAAAAGCAGAGGAAAAACACAGCAAACTGAAAACAGCAAAAAAAAGTGGGAGTAATAATTATCTCAGTTATCACAATAAATGTAAATATATCCATCAATCAGAAGATTATCAGTTTGGATTAAAAAGAAAAAAACAATATCCATGATATGCTGCCTACGTGAATCCGTAAGAAAAGTTTGAAATAAAAGAATGAAAAAGTACAGTCTTGCAATTATTCCCCTTAAAAAAGCCAGTATGCAATATTAATACTGAAGAAAACTTATATTTAAGTAAGTATAATTAGGATGGATTAAAAGTGATGTTACAATTGATTAATAGCTCCTTGGTCATTTCAAAATTATTAGTGACACAATTTGTTGATTGAGCTATCACTTCCCTACTTATATTCCTGGAAAATATTACTAATGCATCTGTTCATAAACTTTTTAAGAACCATAAAAATGATTTTCATGTTAAAATAAATTAAATGCAAAAAATTTTTAAGATGTTATAAAATAATAAAAGTAAAAAATCTATAAAAGTTGGAGCATATTCATAAACTTTTAGGCATCCAAAAATATAGCTTCAAAATATAAGCAAAACAGGAATACAAGAAGAAACAAATCTATAAACAATGTGAGAGATTTTAGAATATGTCTCTTAGCATCGACAGACCAAATAGACAAAAAATTATGAAGGCTATACAGTATATTATAACAACAGTAATTATTGTTCATTAATTCTAACACCTTTCTTCTAACAATTTGGAAACATTATTTTGTTTATTCTTACTTTAGAGTGGGAAGGAAAGATTTCACATCCTTATTCTCCAAATGGGGAACAGAAGCTAGAAGGTGCTAAGAAACTTGGTGAAGGTCACTTAGGCAACCACGGTCTGAAACTGAACTTCTCTGATTCATAACTCTTTCCTGAACTTGAATGCTTCCTTTTCTGTACATCTGCCTGTTCTACGGTCCCTAGGTATTTCTCCCTGGTATTGTAAGGGGAAGAGTGGTGAAATAAATTAACTCAGCTCTCTAAATTCTGGCTCTATATGACAATGTGCAAGTCATATACTTTCTCTGAGATTGGTTTCTTAAATATCACTTACAAGGTTTAGGTTTAATAATCTTTGAAGCCTTATTTCTATGGGTCTTGTCTCCTCCACCCCCACTCCCTCCAATCTCTGGACAAGAGCTTCAGACTTAGTTCTCAATTTTTTTTCCTTCTTCAGATGGGCTTTTCCAAGAAAAGTGTTTTCATACTAATTGGCCTTTCCAATCAGTAATTATATGTGGGCTTCCCTGGTGGCGCAGTGGTTAAGAATCCGCCTGCCAATGCAGGGGACACAGGTTCGAGCCCTGGTCCTGCAAGATCTCACATGCCATGGAGCAACTAAGCCTGTGTGCCACAACTACTGAGCCTGCGCTCTAGAGCCCGCGAGCCACAACTACTGAGCCCGTGTGCCACAACTACTGAAGCCCGCATGCCTAGAGCCCATGCTCCGCAACAAGAAAAGCCACCACAATGAGAAGCCCGCTCAAGGAAGAGTAGCCCCTGCTTGCCGCAGCTAGAGAAAGCCCGCACACAGCAACGAAGACCCAATGCAGCCAAAGAGAAATAAATAAAATAAATAAATTTATTTTTTTAAAAAAGTAATTATATGTAATACTGGGTTCTTGAAATACCAGGTTCTGGAACAGTTTCCCTATAAGGCAGGAACTGTTACTATCTTCATTTTATAGATGAAGAAAAATGACTTCACCAAGTTAAGTAACCTTTTCCAATCATAAATACAGCCAGAGAGTAGCAGAGCTGGATCAGGTTCCATATGTATCTGATACCACAGTCATGGCTTTTAATCACTATGCTTGGGAAAGACCACCCACTGACCATATTTCAGCAGAGCTATTTCTCATGTCATAGTCACCATCCAGATGAATTCTTGATTTCCACACAGCAATGGGGTCCAGGAGAGGATGGGTGCTTCAAAACCATGCACAAGTCCAACCTCAAATTTACTTTTATAGTTTGACTTGACCCTCTCCCTCAAACAGTATGAACAGAGTTGCCAAGTGGCTGACAAAATTAGTTGGTTGGCATTTCAGCTCCTTTCTCTGCCTGTGTCTCTCTCTGTCCAAGGTTATGACGCTTGCAATGATTTGCAAAATGACGGAAGAGGGAGAGAACAAAAAAGGGGCTTAAGTGTTCAAAATCTTGACCATCAAAACTCGGGAAATCATAACCTACCTCCTCCCCTCCACCGAACACTTAATGCCAGTGAACATGAGGATATCACCTCTTATTCCTAATACCCTTTGGCAAGAATCAGAAAGGAGGTTTCCTAGCACCCCAGGATTGCAGGGCAAGAATGAAAAGTCATCACTGAGCTAGGCTAGTTAATGTTTACAGTCCCTCCTAGGTTGCTGCTAGACTTTTTGGTACCTTAATGGAAATTAGAAAAAGACACCCCCCTCCACCCCAACTACAAATGACGAAAAGCAAGCTCCCAGTCTCAGAAGAGAGAGTCCTGTACCACACCCAGGTAAACTGCAAGGTGTCCTAGGTTAAATAAAATGTCCTACTCTGGTTGGTAGTCACCAGAGCCCAGGTGAATATCAACCTTTAATCAACCCCTTGGCCAGGCACCTTTGTGCAGTATACAAACTGTACAACTGTATGTGGCAGCCCTGATCCCCTACCAAGCTGAGAGGTTATGAATTTATCCTTTTGGTTCAGGAAGTATAGGGTCAGAAATTACCTGAATAATTATCTTCCCTTAGCAAGATGTGATCACTGAGTTTTCACCAGTCTTTCTAACTGCCATAGCAATAACAACCACCACTACTTACCAAGTGCCAACTACATGTTAGGCACTGTCCTAGAGCATTTACAGAGATGATGAAATAAGCCAGTCTGTGGAACTGATTTTTTAGTGCCATCCATCTGGATGTTGATGAATTTCTGTCCCAAATCTCCGTTTTTACTGCGCATAATTAATATTGAGCAATTCTTTCTGACAGTACTTGGTCAGAGGGCTCAGTTACTTCCTAAGGCAACCATGAAACCTTAGGAAGACTCCAGCACTGGCATACAAAGATGCTTGCCTTCCTGTTTGCTAAAGAGCAACTTCATTCATTCGCTTTACTGAGGTATTTGAAATATAATAAGCTTCACATATTTGAAGTATACAACTTGGTAAGTTTTGACATATTCATATACCCACAAAACCATCAGCATAATCAAGATACCGAAATACCTATTACCTTCAAAAGTTTCCTCTGCCCTTCTGTCATTCCTCCCTCCCACTCTCTCCCCATCCACCTCCCTATCCCCAAGTAACCACTGATCTGCTTTCTGTCACTACAGATTAGTTCAAATTTTCTATTTTTATATAAATAGAATCAAACAGTATGTACTTTTATGGTCTGGCTTCTTTCACTCAGAATAATGATTTTGAGATTCATGAATATTGTTGTATATATCAAGAGTTCATTCCTTTTTATTATAGAGTAGCATTCTACTCTATGATACAACACAATCTGTTTATCCATTCATCTGTTGATGGACATTTGGGTTGTTTCAATTTTGGGCTGTTAAAAGGAAAGCTAAAAGCTGCTATTTTTAAAGCTCCATCCTTAAGGCATTGTCTCATTTAATTCTCACAGCCATGCTACAGTTGCATAATGACATTCTTATTTTTCCGATGATGACATGAAAGCTCATGGAAGTGGATGAACTTGGCCAATGTTTGTGAGCAACAAAGCTAGGATGTGAACACAGAATTAGTCAGTGTCAAAGCTTATACTCTTGAACACTACGAGCTCCGAGGGACAGGTACTTACAAGGTAGAAGCCATGGGACACCGGCACAAAGCCTGAAGTCTGTGTGGGTCTTCCGCAAAGAGGGACTTTCTACACCTGCCTGTGAATAACCGCATGCTACACAAAGCACAACGTCAAGACAGGGCCTGGGAAGCTCCAGTTCTACACTGGACCTGGAAAAGAGCCACAGTGAAATCACACCTAGACTAAGGGCTTGCACTTAACGGGCACTTAATAAGTAACTGCTGAATGAATCCATGGCTGAATGCCCTAGTGAGTGAATGAATGAACGGATGGACAAATAGATGGAGACAGGTGGAGGAAGGTAGCCACTAGTTGCCTTGATGGTAGATTCATCCAACCATCCCATGAAACTGCTCAAAATGTCTCATGAGTCAGAAGGCAGAGGGGATCATCTTGATAGTAAATCAACTGTCGCAGCGGCCCACACCATAGGCTGCTCAGTCAGCAGAAAGGGTGTGCAGCTGTGAACGCCTACAGGCTGTCGAAGTCCTGAGGCTCACTCCTCATCTCCAGGATCCCAGAACACGTTTACTATAAAGGTTGGAGCCATCTGCCTTGAAAGCTGGGAACTCCAATGGCAGGTCTCCCCTCCCACGTCTGCAAACGGGCCTTGGCTTCTCCAGGCCTTGCACTCTGCAAACGAGCCTTGACAGGGCCCTGCTGGTGGCATCTGGCCACCCTGCTGCTGACTTCGTCGGGCAGAGGCCCTCCAGTCTACACCCCAATTCTGGTCCCATCTCTGACAGCTCCCTTGCAAACGAGATCATTAACAGGCAATTTTATTGAAGGCTGCACAGACAGGCACATTTCCCACTGCCATCCGATGACGTCAGTGCATTTCTGGAGCCAAGATCAACAGAGCACCGTTCATGTGACTGGTTTCCTGAGAACTGGAGGAGACCGCATGCATTCAGGCTTCCTCCTAGCTTCCTTCTCACCTCCCCTCCCCACTCACTCCTCACCCAGCACTGAGAACACGGGGGTAAGTGACAGTGAAAACTAACACGAGAGAGGCAGCTTAGAAGAAATTTAATCCAATCCACTTGCAGAGCCACGTGTCTCACCACAGCCATGAAACTCCATTTTGAGCTCAGCATGTGCTGATGGAGTAATGAAATGAAGATGACACAGCAAATGGCTGGCGAGTCTAATGATGGTTTTTGTGGAGCTTTTAGAGCGGTTATTAGATTCCCTCCCTATGAACCAAAACGACCCAGCAGGCCTAGAGAGATGGACTACTTCGTCGTTCTTCTCTCCCTGCACCCACACCTGCCAGCCTCTGTCCCTCTTGGTACAAATAGCTTCTTACATAAAAAGAACAAACTGTCAATAGCCTGAAAGTGAATGGTAAAGCTGAGTGCCTGGCACTGCGGCCCCAGCCCGGTGGTGAGTCACAGATGTAGAATTCATGATTCTGCAACAGCAGGGACCAGAGCATCTTCTGGGCTAACAGGCCAAGGAGAGAGCTGAAGAAGCAGGACCAGTCAAAGAATTTTAAGAGTATCTTGAATTCTCCTTTAACAAACAGCCTTGTGTTCAGGCCATATTCAGGGTGTGTCAGTCAGGGGCAACAAGCTGGGGATGAAAGATGTCTTGCTCACGGGGAAGATGCTGGGGCTCATCCTCTATTACTACCCATGGGCAAATCTGCATCAGTGTCTCAAAGACCCAGCCAGTGAGGCTGGTGATGACTGCAGCTACCATTTTATGAGGACCTACGATGTGTCAGCCTAGATCTCCTAGGCTCTTTAGACAGTTAATTCATTTAGCCTCCATAGCTACTTTAGACTTTGGCATAAAAGTCTCTTCATTTTACAGACAAGACAACTGAAGCTTAGGGCATCCAAGGTTATAGAGCTAATACGTGGTAGAGCCAAGATTTGGCTCCATGTATTTCCAACACTGCTGGTTTTCCGTAACCCACGAGCAGCGGTTCTCAAGCTTTGGCCTGTATCAGAAACACCTGAAGGCCCTGTTGAAAGAGAATGCTGGGCCCACCTCCAGAGCTCTGGTTCAGTAGGTCTGGGACAGAGCCTGAGAATCTGTATTTTTTAGTAATTTCCCAGATGATACTCATGTTGCAGGCATGGGAACCAGATTTTGAAAACCACCAGAATAGGCTGAATCTGAGTAATCTAACCATCATTCCAAGTAACAACTCAGCTCAGATGTCACTTCCTCAGACAGGCTTTCTTTGCCTCCCCCCGCAATCTAAAGTAGATTCTCCAAATCAGGGACCAGCAAACTACAGCCTGTGGGTCAAATCAGGCCCGCTGCCTGTCTTTGTAAATAAAGTTTTATTGTCACATGGCCATGCCCATTCATTATGTGTTGTGTACGACTTCTTCTCCATGACAACGTCAGAGTTCGGTATCTGCGAGAGAGACTGTATGTCCCACAAAGCCTAAAATATTTATTTACTATCTGCCTCTTTACAGTAAAATTTTGCCAACCCTGGCTCTAAATCACATCACCCTTTCTTTATTGCTTTCCCAGCATACATCACTCTCTGAAAGTGTATTGTTCATTCAATGGTCTGTATTCTCCACTAGAGTGTCAGCTCCCTAAGGGCAAGGATACTTGTTTGTTTGTTCATGGCCGTTCCCGCCGTAGCTGGAATATAGTTATCACTTGATAAATATCTGCTCAATGAATATGACTGTTGAGTGCCCAGGTATGTGACACAGTACTAGGAACATGACGGCCACGGGAGGAAGAAGACGAAATGAGGTTGTCACCAAGCGGGTTCCCAGCCAGGATGAGAGATTGAGAAGAGCCAGAGATAAAGAGATTGCTGATGGGGAAACAAGCCTTTGAAAGTAGGACCATGCTACTTCCTGCAGCGATGGGGAAACTGGAGGTGGGGAAAGAGGAATTCCTTAGTCACCAGGGTCAACCGGAGATGAGGAGCCATCTCCCTCCCCTGAGAATGAAAGAGCCTAGTGTGATGCATGCCGCTCCCTCCTCCAACACATGCCAAGTTGGCTTCCTTGGATCTGATATCCTGGGTGGATCACCATGGAAGGCGGGGGCGGGAGGCGGGGTGGGTGTGGAGGAAGAGGAGCCCAAATAAGGCTGGTGTGAATCCTGGCTCTGCCCATTACTAGCTGTGACATCCTGGTCAAGCTTGATTTTCTCTGAGCTGCAGGGTATTCAGTGGGAAAGTGGAGGATTTTATACAAGGATTAAATGGGACTGTTTATTCATATAACATCTGTTTATTGAATAATGCATCAGACATTATTTTAGGCACTGAGTATGCAGCGGTGAGCAAGACACTCTCTGCCTCCCTCCAACAGGCTCACATTTTAGAAGGCAGGGCATATGACAAAAGGGGTAGACATAAACGTATGTAAAGTATGCATTATGCACTTGGCATGGGGAAGGTTCCTTGTTCCCTCTCTAGTCACCTGTGAATGGGGGATCTCTGTTGCCTTATCTCTGCCCGCAGGCAGAAACATCAAGGTGATGGGTAATGGGGGCTCCTTCGATTTCCCAGGGGGAGGGACAGCAGTGGGACTACCCAGCCCTCATGTCGGCTACCTTGGCAAGAGCTCGACACTGCATGGACCCTATTCATTTCTCCCCAAACCATAAAACAACACACTCCCCCAATTTTTTGTGCAGATACAAAGTTGGTACGGATTTCATCTTACTTCTGAGCTTCATGTAAATCTCTGAACTTCTGCAACAAGCCAGATCTTTGCAGGGCGGGCTTCCTCATGTCATTCAGTAGCAGCTCAAAGACCACCTCCCCACAGAGTCTGCTCCTGACCGATCAATCTAAATTAGCTAATTCCCGCCGTCCCCAACACTCCGGCCCACAGCTATGATCACAGAAGCTACTGTATTTCCTTCATAGTATAAATGAAACGAGACAAAGCACTAGGATAACTCCCACAGCACCTAGGATAGTGCCTGGCACATGCAAGAGTTCGTTAAATGTTTATAGCACTATTATTAGCATCATTTTAAAAATCACAATGTTGAATTACCTTAGTCACTTGTTTTCTAATGTATAGGTCTCCAACACCTCCACTGAGAACTACAGTGCAGCAGAAACCTCAGTGATCTTGGTTACCGTTTTACCCCCAGTGCCTAGAACGGTGCCTGACACAGAGTAGGTGCACAGGAGATAAGGGAAGGAAGGAACGGAAAGAGCCCGATCGCTATTGCTTTGTCACAATGTTCTCCAGCGTACGCTCTGACTCATTCTTCCACTCTGACTAGGGGGGTACAATGCAGTGGAGGGCTTCCATGAAGCCCACCCACTGGAGACGGCTGCTAAAGAGACTGTGAGAGGCAAAGTCAGAGAGGCAGAGCAAGGAGCCATGCTTCCGGCTGACCTGCAGATCCTCAATATAGGCCATTCTCCTTTGTGGGGAGGTTCTCCTTGTACTCTGAGTGGCCTACAGAAAACGCCCCGGGGACTCACTCACTCCTCCCAGGCCCAGGGACTGTGATGATACAGGTGACCCCAGGCACCGAGGAAGGGGGTGACAGACCTCATTTCTACAGCAGACAGCCCCCGAAGCCCGCTTGGGACACTGGGTTTTTCAGAGTCAGGTGGCTCCGTCTGGCCCCCTGTCCAAGCTGCTCTGGCTCAGTGGAGCCAGAACTTCATTAGAAAGAAGCTGCACCTTTACAACAATCCCACAGCAGAGAACCTGGAGAACAGAAAGGCTCCTGGAGCAGCACAATCAAAATGATTTGATTAAAAGCCTTTGAGCAGGCTGAGAAGGAATCCTGGATTCTGGTTAACCCAGAATGTTTAATGTCCCTCTTCCACTTGACAGAACCTTCTTCTGTCCTGGACGGTCTTATGTTCCTTCCCCGCTTCTTCCTGCCTGCTCAGGGCAGTAGTAATCAGCAACACTTACTATAGCTTCACAAGAAGAGTGATAAGGAAACAATCATTTTATTGAGCATCTACTATGTGTACACACTGCCCTGGGAACTTTCTACACACTCCCTCACTCGGGGCCAGATCAGCCCTGGGCTCTCGAGGTCTAAGAGCATCAGCTCCTGGCTCAGGGTATCTGAGATTGAATCCCTCTCTGCTACTCCTTAGCTGTGTGACCTCAGGCAAGTTATTCCACTTCTCTGAGCCTTGCTTTACTCACTTCTAAAACATAGACAGAAATGATAATTACCGAATAAGGTTGTTATAAGAATTAAATACAGTAATGCACACAAAGTTGAAAATGGTGGTGGGCACACAACCAGTGTTCGATGAAAGTTTAAGAATTTTCTTCATATTATCATCATCATCAGGAGGAAACTGAGGCTCCTGGAAGCTGAACAACTTTCCTGAGGTCGGAAAGGGATGGAGCAGTAGTCAGATTTACTGGACTCCGGAAGTGAGGCTCTTTCCCACTGGGCTATGCTGCTTCCCCTTCACCTGTGCCTCCCAATGGGTTCTCCAAATTTTACTGTGACACAAATGGTCCTCTGGTTTGGAAACACAGAGGGCTTCTGCCAGACCCTTGGTTCCTCACACTATGTTCCAGACCCTGAGCCTTGGAGCTGGCAGCGCTGCCACAGGTTTGTGCTGCTGCATAGTCCTTCCCAAGATGTCACCCATCTCCTGCCCCTTTGCAACCTAAGACATCTCTGAAGCAGCTGGGATTATTAGGGGAATGTGCTTAGAATACATACTTTTAAGAGAAATAGACGGAGCAGGAATAATGGATACAGACTAATTCTTCATGTAGAAAAACATTTAAAAGATCTTTATCTTTTCACTGTGTGATGCAATCCTGAACATCTCTGCTTCTGCAGAGGATTCCGGTGACCTGCCTGCCTCTTAACAAATAGTGGTGGGGTGCCTGCCACATGTCAGGTGCTGTGCTAGGTGCTGGAGAATTCCCGAAGAACAAAGCAGACAAGATCTCTGCCCTCCTGGATCTTTTTTTTTTTTTTTTTTTTTTTTAAATTGCAAGCCTGGAAAGGCAATGAAAGGATTTTTCTTTTATTTATTTATTTATTTATTTATTTATTTATTTATTTATTTATTTATTTATTTATTTTTGGCTGTGTTGGGTCTTCGGTTCGTGCGAGGGCTTTCTCCAGTTGCGGCAAGCGGGGGCCACTCTTCATCGCGGTGCGGGGACCGCTCTTCATCGCGGTGCGCGGGCCTTTCTCTATCGCGGCCCCTCCCGTTGCGGGGCACAGGCTCCAGACGCGCAGGCTCAGCAATTGTGGCTCACGGGCCCAGCCGCTCCGCGGCATGTGGGATCTTCCCAGACCAGGGCTCGAACCCGTGTCCCCTGCATTAGCAGGCAGATTCTCAACCACTGCGCCACCAGGGAAGCCCCCCTCCTGGATCTTAAAGCAAAGTGGGGGAGCCAAATATTAAACAAAAAATTACGCTGCTAAGTAATTACAAGTTTGAGAGGCACTAAAAAGGAAAACTGTGGGGACTGTCAGAAAGCGTGGGACTGGAGACCTAGTCTTGTATTGGGAGAGCGGGGTGTCCAGAGAGACTCCTTGAGGAGACACAGTTAGTCTGACATCTGATGGATGAGTAATAGTCATTAAATTAAAATGTAAAGCCAAATAAAGAATTTTAGGTACCCTCAGCAGAGAGATTTTTAGAGTTTCACAGGGCTCAAAACCAGCTAATTCACCCCCATCTTTAGGTAGTACTGGAGGGTCTATTTTGCCACATACGGAAGAATGCTTTGAAAGCCAAAAATTGGGCAATTACTTCTAGTATCCACTCTTCATCCTTCCTGCAATAGTTTGAAGTGAACGTTGAGAGTTCCAGACAAATAACCCAATGGCTACTCTTTACGTGCAAAAATACGGTTAAGGTCAAGGTAAAATGACTAACATTTGGTGACATCCACATTTGAGAACTCTCAATGGATACCTGGAGTATCCGAAACATCAATGAAAAGGACACTCAACTCAGGAGAAGCAATCTGATGGTCTCTTCAGATTTTCAAGGATCAGGAGTAGAAGCACTAATAAAAAAAACATATCCTCATGTACCCAATGAAGTCTATCCACCCAGAGGATGCACCGGTTACATTTCTGGAGGGCAGTTTGGCACAATGAATCAAAAGTCTTAAAGAGGTTTACACGTGACCTATCCACCTCTAGGAATTGTCCTGAAGGCGAGGAGCAAGCAAGTGTACAGAAAGGTTGGCTGCTACTGTTTACTTAATATAGAGAAAAGCTACGAAGGATGCACACGTTCAAAAATAGATTTTCAGTTCAGGGTTGTTCGATGGTGGTACTCTTGGCATTTGGGAGGGGTCAATTCTCCTTCGAGCAGGACCGTCTGATACTTTTCAGGCTGTTTAGCATCCCAAGCCCCCACCCACTAAAATACTAGTGGAGTTCCCTTGTCATTTTGACAATAACTACCCACTTCTGAGATTTTTTTTTTTTTTTGATGTGGATCATCTTTAAAGTCTTTATTGAATCTGTTACTATATTGCTTCTGTTTTATGTTTTGGTTTTTTGGCCTCGAGGCATGTGGGATCATAGCTCCCTGACCAGCGATCGAACCCGCATCCCCTGCACTGGAAGGCGAAGTCTTAACCTCTGGACCGCCAGGGAAGTTCCCCCACCCCCCAACCCCCGCTTCTAAACATACATTTCCAAGCGCCCCCTAGTGGTGGGTGGTGCCACTACAGGTTAGTAACTACCAGTGGAGAACTACACAGCCACTCCAAAAGATAATCTGGGTTTAAATATAGAAAAAATGCAGAAAAAAAGTTCACAATACATGAACTGAAAAAAATTTCAGGATAAATGGAGAGCATCATCACATTTTTGTCCAAAACAAAACAGAAATGTACCCTATATAGATACTTGTTACACACATGCAAAAAAGGTTGGAAAACAATCTTCCTTGGTTGGTAGAATTATGAGTGATTTTTATCTCCTTTCTTTCTTCTTATCTTTCCGTTTTTTTCAATGGGCAAGTCTTCCCATTATAAAAGGAGAAAGCTATTCCTGTTTTGGAGGACAAATGGTGACCCACCTGTCACCTGTTCCTCACACCATTTCACTTCTTGTTTTGACTTATCGGGAGGATGGCAGGATCCACCTCAGAGAGCACTGGCCTCTGCTTGAGCAGCGTGGGATCACCTTTTTCACTCTGCCAAACACTCAGCCTCCTTTCAAGGCAGCAGCTATAACACCAGGGCTAGGACCTGGTAGGTGCTCAAATAAAGGTTTGCTGAATTGAGTCATCCTTTTCTTGTCCTGATTGGGCCAGACTTGTGCTGACACGTCCTCCAGGTTCTACCATTACTTTTACCCAGTGGTTCTCAACTGGGGTGCCCAGCTCATCCCCCAGGGGCAATGGGCAATAACTGGATACGTGTTTGGTCATCCCAATGTTGCGGGGAGAGGGTGGTGAGTGCTACTGACATCTAGTCAGTGGGGGCCACGGATGCTGCCAATCATCCTACAATGTACAGGACCGCCCCGACACCAAGAATTATTCAGCTTAAAATGTCAATAGCACTGAGATTGAGAAACCCTGCTCACCGTTTTCCTTTCTTAAAGCTTGTTAAATAATTTCCAAATTCTTCCTAAAGTATTATCTACTGTAAATGTATCACCATAGCATCTCTAGGAGACAGGGCACATACAGTAAATTGCTTAAGCCTGAAGAGAAATTGGAGCCTTATAGATGACTTCAGATGGTCAATCAGGGAAGACTCCAGTTCTCTGCTCTGCCTACGCAGGGCTCTCTGGATAATACTAAACACCTCATTTGCAGCGAGCAGAGGCAAAGGATCTGGGGAACTTCTCTGATCAGTTTTCAGTCCAGCCATTAAAAAATACAAGATAGAAGCCTTTCTTTTCCAGCATCGACTGTCATATTTATCATTTTCCACACTATTTTAAGGTTGCGTTTTGCAGCTAACGGATTTTTATAAAATTAAGTGCCCGTGTTCAAGAACACCTCCCTAAAACGGAGGTAACTTTCATTCACATTATATTGAACTGAAGGCATTTCTCAGAAGAAATAGAATAATAAAGAGTGTCACCTGAAGGCATATTACCAACCCCACGACCAGGGAATAAAATGAAAGGTTTCTAACAAGAATGAAAACACATTACTTGGAACCCTAACTGGTCTTGACTATTTCTCCTCCAGCACAAAGCATTTTAATGTTCACTGTAATTTCTCTTGATAGAAAAATGGTTTTTCTCAAACCAGAGACAACTAACATCGTATTAAACATCAGAATTTTTATTAGTAAAAGGCATTTAGGGTCTCAAATTTTTCTAAAAGCTACTAGGCAGCTTTTAAAAAATCTTTAAACCTATAATCAGTTCCATTAATACTAGACTTTAAAAGATCTCATAATTAAAAAATTTGAAGACCATTTTTTTCATGCAACATGATCCCCTGAAACACCTTTAATACAGATCCATATTTTATTAGGCAAATATAGAGCCCTTCAAATGGCTTAAAGAGACAGTCTCTCTCTGGAGAACAATTTCCTTTCTAATCAATCATCTGTATCATATAGGTTTGAGTAAGTGTAGGGAATAGAGAAAACCATTTAAAGAAAAATACAGTTATAAGAGACGGGAATATCCTGCCACCTGACATAATTCAAACCACTTGTTTAATAGCATTAATCATTTTTTAAAAAATTTATTATTTATTTATTAAAAAAATTTTTTTTGGCTGTGTTGGGTCTTCATTGCTGCGCGCGGGCTTTCTCTAGTTGCAGCAAGCGGGGCCTACTCTTCATCGCGGTGCGTGGGCTTCTCTTGTTGCGGAGCACAGGCTCTAGAGCGCAAGCTCAGTAGTTGTGGCACATGGGCTTAGTTGCTCCCTGGCATGTGGGATCTTCCCGGACCAGGGATCGAACCCGGGATCGAACCCGTGTCCCCTGCAGTGGCAGGCGGATTCTTAACCACTGCGCCCACAGGGAAGTCCTAGCATTAAACATTTTCTTTCAAAACAAATCAAAGAAAGTCATTTTATGTTTTCCAAAGACGTTCACTTTGGATGAGGCAAGTGGCCTTCAAAAATACATAAGCACTTACTTTTGGAATTGGTGAATGTAACCAAGACCTTTAGCTTCTGCAACTGTCTGTTCTCTTGGGGCAGTAGAAAATGTTCTCTGAATATGAACATCATAGAATGATATTTAATGGCCTTAGAAAAGAATCTACCTAAGCAGGGAACTGAAAATAGCTTAACTTTGGAATTCCAGGGCCCAACTCAGCAGGAAGCAATGTGAATAAAAGAAGGGTGGGTCTCTTAGAAGCTGCTGGAAATGAGGTTAGCAAGAAAACGAAACAAGCTCACAGCTGTATCGAAACAAGTTCACAGCTGTATCGAGGTGTGAAAACTCACTGCTCAAGTACTGCCAGTAGAATCGCGACGTCAAACACAGATATTCAGTCACCCACCACCTCATATGAGTTTCCAGACAAACTCAATCAAATACTCTCATTCTTCTTCAACTTATTCTTTAATAATACAGTCTTTACTGGAACAGAAGAAAATCAAGATATAACCTTAACCTACAAATTAAGAGAGAACACACTTCTTTTTTTCCGCTGATAACCCAACACAGAAGTCCCTTCAATTCTCATGGAGATTATTTTCTGTGAATGTTTCTATTCTAAGACATTTTCTTCCTAGTAAGAATCAGAGTAGAGATCACAAACCGGAAGTGCCTGTAGGGCGTAGGAAGATTAACACAAAAGGATGAAATGGGCTTAGTGGAGACTAGGGTGACTTGGAGAGTCATTCTTTCTAAACACTTCCTGGAAAGAAGTACTAGTGCTCAACTCAATGGCCTGCACACAAATCCCTGAAGAGTAAGATTTTAAACTTTAAAATTAAAATTTCCTAATTTTTAAGTGTTAGCAATTTTTAAGTATTAGTGACTAATTCAAAATGTAAACAATCCTTTGCTGGCTAAACAAATCCTGCCTGTGTGCTTGATTTCATCTGTTCATTTACAACCTCAGAAGGAAAGAAAGAAGAATAAGAAATGGCTAACGAAAGACGAGATCGGGTGCATTCAGGGTGGTATGACCAGAGACAAGAAATGGCTAACCAAAGAGATGTTATCAGGGTCCCATCCTTAAGTTCTTGGTGAATTCTTAGGTCTTCCCTAACCATAAAGAACCTTTTCTAAAAGCATCACCACATCTAAAGTTCCTGACTTCACATTTTAGGGTTTTTAAGCTTCAAAACATTGTCAAGACATAGAGAAGATCTCCAGAGAAAGAAACTTCTTGTGTCAGAGGAAGGGTATAGTGGTCGAACACTTAAGATTCTGATAAACTTGTCTCTCAAAGACGCACAGGGAAGATCATGACAATATCCAGCTTACAGGAGGGGCTTCTAAACCAACATGAGGCTCGTGGAAGAGAAAATTCCAAGGACAAAGAAATGCAAAGCAGAAGCTGTATATCACTGAGAGAAATGCAGTGAAACGAAAGAAACCAAGTTCATCTAACCAAGCTAATAATATTTACAGCCTGTGGGCAGTGCCAAAATATTTCAGGAAATGTCAATGTCTTTCTTTGTAAAGCCAGGCCAAACTTTTGAACACAGCATTAGATCACTGGGAAGAATAAGGTAAGTCCTTATTTCCTTATTCTCCTTTACAATGAATCTTAACATTAAGATTGATGGCCAATGTAGAACGTCCCTTCCCTCTCCAAAAATGAAGTTTCACTATCTAATGTTTCTAGACGTTTCTAGACAATCTTTTGGTAACAGTTAAAAATGGCAATACAGAATGAATTAGCCATGGCCCACCCAAGGCTCAGTTTCATTTCTCTTCCTGGTTTCCCACTGGGGCCCCAGACATCTTCATCCCATGTAGCCCCACTTGTCTGAATCAGCAAAGTCAACTCTCCCTTCTGAACTGGAATGAGGAAGGACGGGTAAGACAAAGGTAAAAGGCGACCCCACAACTGCCCTCCCATCAAGAACGGTACCTGTTCAGGCTTCAGCCCCGGCGGGACCCAGGCATACTCCTCCAAGGCACAGCCTGAGTCGTCATCCGAGGTCGAGTTCCTCTGGAAGTCAAACATGAGTTTGCTGACGGTCTTCTCCATCGCCAGGGGCATCACCGTCACCATGTGCTCCTCTTGAGGGCACTTGCAGTGCAGGCAGATCTTCCTGCAAGCAGCAAAGGCGGGAGGTGAGAAGGAAGGCAAAAGAAACCATTTTTTTTCACTTGGCCTGCCACTCACCAGCCCGTGGATCCCAAACCATAAACACGTTCCTTGGCAACCGGCTTCGGGCATCTGAAGGAGAGATCCATAGCACGCCTGTCTTTGTAGAAGGCGTGGCACTGCGTACCTGGAAACGTCCTGAGCCATCAGAGGCCACCAGGTAAGCACGCTAAGGGTATTTAAACGTGGACCTCAACCTTTTCTTCTAAATCAGTACCCCAAGAGGAATGTCAAAATACCTTTTATTTTACTAGGTAGAACACTAGATATGGACCATGACCACAATTTCCTTGACTGGAATAGTAATTAAATATACACAATACATATGCAGACCAGAAATATTACCAGTAGGTTTAACAAACAGTGACAACATTCCGTTTTTATAAAAGGTTTCTAGACCTTAGGAAAAGGAAGTGGTTATAAAAATAACTGCAGGTGAGATTTTAAGAAGAGCAAAAATATTTTTGCCCATTAAACAACGCTGATCCTAAGATCTCATGGGCAACACATTTTCACCTCCACTAAAGATACTTGTAGGTTTGAAATTCTAATTAGAAACCCCAAATTACCCCACATTGGTAGCTTCTTTTTTTTCATATACAAGAGGATCATGCATGGGAATTATTTCCAAAGATAGCAGCCAAAGACACAATTCTCTCTCCCAAATAAAACATTTCTCTTTTAAGATTACCATCTGTTCCCTTTTCCATGGCTACAAAAATGATGAAGCAATAAAAATGCTGATGTCAGCAACACAAGAGCATTTCTAGCTTCTACCAGTAAAATAAAAGGAAAAAAATAAAGGAGGAAAAAATTTTAAGAAAATAAGCTGTTGTACCTGTACTCTGACCTTCAGAATTAGTTTCAGTAGCACCTTATAAAACTGATGAAACAGCCCAGAATTCTAATCCCCATGTGCCTGAATTTTTTGACAACAGCTTTGTGAAGATATAATCCACACACCATAAAATTCACCATTTTAAAGTCTACAATTCATTGGTTTTTAGTATATTCTCAGAGATGTGAAAGCATCACCACTAATTTTAGAACATTTTCTTCACCCTCAAAAGAAACTCCATGTGCATTAGCAGTAACTTCCCACCTTCCCCTCCCCGCAGGCCCTGACAACCACTAATCTATTTCCTGTCTCTAAGGTTTTACCTGTACTGGAAATTTCATATAAATGGAATCTTACTATATGCAGTCTTCTGAAACTGGCTTCTTTCACACAGCATGATGTTTTCAAGGTAAATCCATGTTGAAGCATGTGTCAATCTTTCATTTCCTTTTATTGCATTATAATATTCCATTACATGGATATACTAAATTTTGTTTATCCATTTATCAACTGGTAGACATTTGGATTGTTTCCACTTTTTAGTTTTTTTGAATAATGGTGCTTTATTTATGTACATGTTTTTTTGTATGGATATATGTTTTCAATTCTCTTGGGTATTTACCTAGGAATGGAATTTCTGGGTCATACAGTAACTTTATGTTTAACATTTTTAGGAACTATCAAACTGTTTTCCAAAATATCTGCTCTTTTTTACATTCCTACCTGTTAATGAACGAGTGCTCCATTTTCTCCACATTCTTGTTACACTTGACATTGTCTTTCTTTTTGACTGTTGCCTAGTGGGTGTGAAGTGGTATCTTACAATGGTTTTGATTTGTACTTCCTTAATGACTAATGATGTTAAGCATCTTTTTATGTGCTTATTATATATCTTCTTTGGAGAAATGGCTATTCAAATCTTTAGTTCATTTAAAACTGTCTTTTTATTGTTGAACTGAAAGCATTCCTTATATACTTTCTGGATACAAGTCCTTATCAGACATATGCTTTGTAAAAATTTTCTCTCATTTGGTGGGCTGTCTTCCCTTTCTTGATGATGTCCTTTGAAACACCTAAGTTTTTGGTTTTGAGGAAGTCCAATTTTTTTTGTTGTTCCTTATGCTTTGGCTATCATATTTAAGAAACCGTTGCTTGACCCAAGGTCATTAAGACTTACTCTTGTATTTTCATCTAAGAGTTTTATGGTTTTAGCTCTTATACTTGAGTCTATGACCCATTCTGAGTTGCACTGTGTATATGGCATGAAGTAGGAGTCCAACTTCATCCTCATGTGGCTATCTAACTGTCCCAGCACCATTCAATTGCATTGACCTTTGTCAAAAATCAATTGATCATAAATGTAAGGGTTTATTCTGGACTCTCAATTCTATTCCATTGATCTATATGTGTATCCTTATGCTAGTACCATACTGTCTTCATTACTGTAGTTTTGTAGTAAGTTTTGAGATTGTGAAGTGTGAGTCCTCCAACTCTGTTCTTCTTTTAAAAAATTATTTTGGCTCTTTTGGGCTGCTGACATCTGAATTATCAATATAAATTTTAGGGTTACCTGGCCAATTTCTGCAAAAAATCAAGCTGGGATTTTGACAGGGATCGCACTGAATCTTTAATTTGGAGAGTATTGCTATCGTAACAATATTAAGTCTTCCAATCCATGAGCAAAGAACGTCTTTCCATTTATTTCAGTTTACTCGAATTTCTTTCAATGATATTTTGTGGTTTTCAGGTACAAGTTTTGCACTTCTTTTGTTAAGTTCATTCTCAAGTATTTTATTCTTTTTGACATTATTGTAAATGGAATTGTTTGCATAATTACATTTTCAGATTGTAGCGTATAGAAACACAAATGATTTTTGTACCTTGATCTTGTATCTTACAATTTTGTTAAACTGGTTTATTAGTTCAAATAGTGTGTGTGTGTGTGTGTGTGTATTCCTTAGGATTTCCTATATACAAGATCACATCATCTGTGAATAGAGACAGCTGTATTCCTTCCTTTCCAATCTAATACTGATTTTTTCTTTATCTTGCCTTATTGCCCTGGCTAGGTCCTCCAGTGAACAGAAGTGGCAAGTGTGGAGCTCTCTGTCTTGTTCCTGACCTTAAGAGAAAGTATCCAATCCTTCACCATCAAGTATTATATAATCGTGGGTTTTTTGGTAACTTTCCTTTTTTAAGTTGAAGAACCTTCCTTCTATGCTAGTCATTGAGTGTTTTTATCAACAAAGGGTGTTGGATTTTGTCAGATGCTTTTTTGCATCTATTGAGATGATCAGTCGGTTTTTGTCCCTATTCTTTTAATGTCTTGGCCTGAATTTTGACACCAAAATGCATTTAAAGAAACAAAATCAGTTTTGTCCAGCCAAGTGAGGCTTGTCAGATTCTCCCACTTCCTGCCTTTCATCCGACTGAAGATATACCCAGACAGAATGCACACTTGGATCTGGTCTGCATCTCCAACCTCAGAGAAGTTTCACCCAAACCCTGGCTATTGCTTTTAAAAATAGTCTGAGCTCATTTTAACAGTAACTCTTTAATTAATTAGCTACTGTAAAGAAGTCAGGGGTCTTGGGAAGCAGTCACGGTTTTGTTTTGTTTTTTTTTTTTTCCTCCAAAACTTTTTATGTCAGTTTATTACCTAAGGGAAGAAAAAAGTTTCAGTGTGTTTAAGCAAGTTTAGGAAGCTCTTTGGTGACTAATGGTTTTTTACTAGAAAGTCATACTTTTAGAACAAAATGTAGAGATCTTTTTTCTAAATGCAGTCTCCAGAATATTCATCAATGAAACTCATTTATTCAGCAAGGCAGGGAACAGCACACTTTTTAACGCTGGATGGACATAATCTAATGAACTTCGAAGCTCCAGAAGAAGGAACAAAGACAAGACGAAAGCAAAACACAGAATTAAAGAACCAGATCCATAATGAGTCTCACTGAGTAGAAGCCTGAACAGAAGGGAGAAAGGGGCGAGGGCTTCGGGCCCTCTTTAGTCGTTCAGCAAATAACCACCAAGTACCTACCATCTGCCAGGCACTGCTCTAGGCACTACTGATACCCAACCAAAACAAATAAAGATCCCTCCCCTCACAGAACCTATATTCTCAGAGGGGAAGAAACAAACAATAAGCAGCAAACATAACAAATCATTCGATCATATACAATAGCACATTAAAGCCGCTAAGTGCGATGCAAAACAAGAATGGTGAAGCAGGATAAGGGCGAGCACGATTAGCGCGGAGGCACACAGGAGCAGAACGCACAGCACCTGACTTGCTTACACCTGACACGCACGAGCCCAGATTCACACACCAGTCGTCCGAGAAAGGAAATATCACTCCCACTTTCCAGAGAACAAAGGCTCAGAGAGTTTAAGCAACATGTTCAAAGTACACCTGAAATAGCCAGCAGAACAGAGATTCAGAGTAGGATCAATCTGACCCCCGAACCCTAATAATAACCTACAGAGGGCATACCTGACTCCAACCAGAGAATCGCCTTTCACTCCTGAACAACAAACACATTCAGAAAAATCAAAACCAAAGAGGAAACAAGAAAAAGGAAAAAGAAAAAAAGGTAAATCAAAACCACAAGGACCTTACGAATTTTCCCTGCTAGCTGCCTGCCTTCCATTCCTCATTTATAATTAACAGGTACTTCTGTGGCAAGGCATTATTATTTGCAGAGAATTTTTAACCTTTGAGTGCTTCCATGACAGCCTTTGGAGAGACTAATGTAACAACTTCTGTTTACAAATGAGGAACGCAAGGCCCAGATGCTGAGAAAGCTGTGGAGGGTCAGAGGTAAAGCCAAGAGCATTTCTCTTGGTCCTCACGTCTTTCTCTCCCTCTTGGCAAAATGCACACAGCAACACCCAACAGCTCTCTGTTTCGACACACTGATTAAAGCTTTTCAGGAGTGCGTGGGGAAATATATGATTTGGCTTTTTTTTTTTTAAATAGACATTTATGAAAATAGAACCTGCTAGTAAAGCAGGATTTCATTAAAAAACCCAATCATACAAAGCTTGCATTGGTTTCATTCTGTCAGAGGTGACATTCTACCTGTACATAATTGGGTTTGTGAATGACAGGTTTCCAAGGAATAAGGCATGATTCAGAGAGCAGACATCCTGCATCCTCCTTCTCCCCTCCCTCTACCCAGCAACAACCCTTGCCACCCCCCCCACCCGAAACCTGCAGCTGTAAATTCATTCGCTTCCGTATTCAGAAGCCACGATTGGCTCTTCCATGAAATACACAATACCGGCAGGTGAAGGCTCTCTTTTCAACCGTCTCAAAGTACTCTGGTCATCTGCACCAGTGACCACACCATTTGCAAAATGACTAACAATTTATACCAATTAACTCACCTACCGTGATTCCGAAGGATTCATTATAAATAGATTGGGAGGCGGTGTGTCTGTTGGGGGGGTGTCTCATCTTTGAGATGTTGACAGGTTATTTACAACACTGAATCCTGAACCACAATGTCTTGTTTTGTGTGAGAAGCGATAGGATGAAGGCAAGAAAGGAGTCTTCCGTTGTCACACGATGCTGACAAGTTCAAGTCATAAACTGCAGGATTCTAGATTTGGATAGGATTGGAAACATCATCAAGTCCTCCCCCTCCCCGCTTTCCTTCTTTCTCTCTTTCATCCCTCTTCTTTTCTTTTTTTTTTAATGAGAGGAAAATATTTTTTGCAAAAGAACTCCCATGTGGAAACTCAATATATAAAACAGAGCTGCCCAAGTTGATGTGACAGAAGGAGGCCCGGAGCCCAACTTCTCTCAAGCTCAACCTTCTCCCAATATCCAGGCATTTTCATGGTCCTAACCTCCCAAGGGTTCCAAAGACACAAGTCTGGAAACCAGCATACTTCCCAGGACAGTTCAAGGTCATTTCTAATATTATCAAAATATGAAGTAGGTGCCCAATAATTTGACAGATGGAAGAAAGACAAAAAGAAAAACAGAGGCTATTGATGGCTTTTAAAGAGACAGATAATTCCTAATCATCAAACTCTGCAGATAATGATGATTCTAGTCATAGGAAATTGTATATCCGGTTTCTAAGACATTACATGGAGATGACTGGGGAGCACTGATGTGTCCCAATGACTTTGATTTGATAGGACTGAGACAGGGCCCCGGAAGTGCATGTCCACCAGCATTCCAGGTGATTCTGACATGCACTTGGAGGACATTTTTCTATAGCTAGCCTCCCAGTTAGAAGGGGAACACGTGAGTCAGAATATAGTCTGAAAACTGGCGTGTTCTACCCACATTACCGGATGGTCTCTGGACAATGTACATTTTTAAAACTGTTCCAGGGGATCTATTCCAACCCCTCCTGACTACCATGTATTAAACTCGTATCACTAAGCCCACCTGTCACTCAGCCAGGTACCTCTGGGGCATGTGTGTGAAGAGATGCTGGTGAGAAGCAGGACCACACCGGCAACCAGAACAGTGTCTGTCGTTGCCAGCCTGCTTTCGGTCCTGCCTTCTGCCTCCCCTGTGGTATGGGCTTCTGTGTCCCAAGTCCATGGTCAGATCAGGTTCAGGCCACTTTTATGCACAGGGTCAAAGGACAGACTGCTTGAAGAGTGGCTCAGTCCCAACACAAATCAAGTGATAGATGAGGAATGCATAGTTCTGGGCTCAATATGGCAACGCCTCAGGCAGCTGAGATCAGGTGTGGGAAAAGACACTTTTGTTAAAGACAGAGGGCTAAAAGAACCCAAAAGCCTCCACAGCTTTTTGCTAAATAATAGATGTGTCCTAGGTATTTAAATTCTTCCATGACTTAAGTTCACTGAAGGCAAAAGAATAACTCCTTTTATTCTTAATAAGAGGAAAAGAGGAAGCCTTTTTCTCCTATGGTAATTTAAAGTTACTACCTCCTTATCCTAAAAAGAAAAGCAGTATACAATGTATGTAGAAAAGAATCAGGAATTACAGATAAGCAAGAAGAAGAAAAATAATTCAAACACTCACAATCCCAGAGATAATCACTGTTAAACAGAAACAGCTGCTGGTCCCCTTTTTCCCTCATGTTAAGAAACTAGAGACCAGATTTCATTCTATGTGCACGCCATCAGCGAGGACCAAGGGACGAGACTCTGGCCTGAAATAGAAAGATATGAGCCAGAGCTACCCACACATGTACACACAACATTCTCGGCAAGGAGATGTGCATTCTTCAATGCAGATAAGTCGGTTTGTTCTGATCTGGTGCCCTGTATCAGGATCAGAGAATTTATTTATGTAGCGTGGAAGACGCCAAAAACGTGGGAATTGCAATAGACACTTACGGGTATCACAGAGTTAAGTTAGGTTCCTCAGATAAAAAACATCTGAAAGCCAGATTTCTACAGCTATCAACTTTCAATTTTCTGTGCAAGTAGGGAGAGATGGGGCATGGATAATTTAAAACCACTAAGCCCTGGCTCTGAATTGTGTCTTTGTACATCGGTCACAGACTCTCAGAGGTGTGATAACGTATGTCACTGCCAACCACCTAAAGGATCTGTCCTGGGCAGGCCAGGCTTCCCCAGTCTGCTCTGCTGCCCAATTTCCTCAAATTTCCAATGAGAACTTATTGGAAACGTATCACACACATGCAGAGCACCAGCCTAAAATGAGCCAAAAATTATTCTCAGTTTACTGCACTCTGGAACACCCTTCCCACTTTACCTGTTTTTTTTTTTTACTAAAAAACAGGTAAATACGTGTTTTGAGTGAAGAGAGATCGTACTGGGCTGCAGGCTGCCTGGATCTAATTGAATAAAGAAACAGTGGGTATTCTTTTTTTTCTTTTTTTAAATTTTATTTATTTATTTATTTATCCATTTATGGCTGTGTTGGGTCTTCGTTTCTGTGCGAGGGCTTTCTCTAGTTGTGGCAAGCGGGGGCCACTCTTCATCGCGGTGCGCGGGCCTCTCACTGTCACGGCCTCTCTTGTTGCGGAGCACAGGCTCCAGACGCGCAGGCTCAGTAAATTGTGGCTCACGGACCTAGTTGCTCCGCGGCATGTGGGATCCTCCCAGACCAGGGCTCGAACCCGTGTCCCCTGCATTGGCAGGCAGATTCTCAACCACCGCGCCACCAGGGAAGCCCGAAACAGTGGGTGTTCTTAGCCAAAAAAGGCATCACCGTGCTGAGTAAGTGAGCCGGTAAGAATTGGAAGTGGGGTCCCCCTGCTTTAAGATATCGCTGATTCAGACATTACATGAAATTTCTAAAAATCTTATATTTGTATTTGTATGGAAATATGTATGGAAATATGTTAATATAAATGTTTCAGACATTAAAAAAAACAAAAAAAAAAAACAAAAAAAAACAAACAAACAAAAAAAGATATCGCTGAGATACTCCCGTGAGGAATAAGTCAGAATTGTCAAAACTGAACTATCACAAAGAACACTACCTGTTCCCCTCCAAAATCGCATGCGTCACATGATCACATGACCCAGGCACAGGGCTTCAGCTCCTACCTTCCACATGCCTCACAAAAACACAACCGGAGGATGAGAAGACAGGAAGGCAGGCAGGCGGGATATATACTTGAGAAGGCTGGCTTGAAACGAAATGAGATGAGGATGCTGCAAGAGGCGGAAGTCTGTCCCCAAAGGATCAAGGACTCCACACCACAGGTCTGAGCCCCAGGGCCCTGACTCCAGTACGTACTTTGCTACTGGAGGATGGCCGGTAAGGGTGAACGTGGCGGCTGTATTTCTAATATTAATATTATTTCTTACATTTACAGAAGGTTTATAATAGTCATTTTGTTTCACAGTTTGTCTCCTTTATTCATTCTCAGCAGCCCTATAAAGTTGGCATTTTTATCCATTTCACGCATATGAACTATGTGTTCTACAAACTCATACGCAACTTGACTGAAGTTATACAGATGAGAACCTACGCCGTCTGACTCCAAGACCAATGTTCTTCCCACCACCTTGTTTTAAGGAGAGTGGCCAAATCTTCCTTCTTCTCTTCTGTGCATCTTTCCATCCTTCCCTGCATCTTTCCAACCATCCTTCCATCCACATCCATCCAACCATCCAGGCAGACAACAGTGACTGAGCATGTACTGTGTACTAGGCGCTGTGTGAAGATGCTGGTCATACAGCAGTGATTCAGACAGTATCTCTAACCTCATGGGGCTTCAAGTCAAGTGAGGAAGACAGACAACAGTCAGGTAAACACATAGATAAACTTGCCATTTACAGGCTGTGATCAGTGTCATGATGGAAACAAGCAAGGAGATGAGAGAGGGGCCGAGGATGGCTCAGGACAGGCCTCCCCACTGAAGTGACATGTGAGTTGTGACTAGAAGACGAAGTAGGAAGCAGCTCTGAGAAAGACCGGGGAGAGAGTTTTCCCGGCAGAGGGAAAGCAAGCAGAGGCTCTGAGGCGGGGAAGAGCGTGGCACGAGTCATTCTCAGGAGGTGGTGTGCGGCCTCCCCTCCCCCATCACTGTCGGCGTGGATGACAGGGACCGAACTGGCCGAGCCACTGCCTGTCCCAAAGCCCAAGCAGCGATGTGAGATTCAGGGGACGGTGCCACCTTAGTGGGTGTAGGAAAGCTCTTCCTTTCTCCTTAATCCCCTTCCCCTTGGAATTCCTGTATTCCTCTGTCTTGATACCCAGACGTTGGCATATCCTGTTATTTGCAGCCTCACTGGCTCCTTAACCCCCTCCCCCCAGCCACAATACTGTGTTTTTCCCCTTTTTTGGCAAACACTCCGTCTGAATGAGGGACCCAGGCATGAACCTTGACACTTGCCATGTCTGGAAGCAAGATTTCTATCTCTGTGAGAAAGGAAAACCGGTTTCCTAAAAAACACAGAAGCTCAAGGGCGGAGACTGTGACAGGGCCAGCTGGGTACGAGGCTGGTGCGAGCACAGAGCCAAAACCCGCTGCCGGGCCCATCCAACTCCCTGCCCTCCGCCCGGGCTCCAGGGGCTCTGGCCATCTGCACCAAGAGGAGGTTGTCTCTCCCAGGCACTGCCAAAGTTGCTATAGGATCATTTTTAGTGGCAGTTGTTTCCTCTCTTTAATATGTCAATTCATATTTCCATGAAGAAACATACACAGTGCCCTACTTCAAACTAATTTATCTTGGAATTTTTAAGCAGTGGAAACACATTTCCTTTAAAAAAAAAATAAGCCTGTTGGGTGACTTTTCATATTCTGAGTAGCTCTTACCAGACTCTGATTTCCAGGTCTGATGTTTCAGCAATTGAGGAATGATGTCTTGGATTGGGTTTCCCCAGAATCAGATCCTCGGAAGGCATCTGAACATAAAGAAGTTTGGGAGGTGATCCCAAAAAGGCCTGAGAGGGAACTGGAGAAGGGAGTCAGGGCAGGGAAGGATGCTAACACAGGGAGAGGTAATGGGCAGCTGAAGCTCTGGGCAACTGAGACTCATTTCAGTTGAGGAGCTTCGGGAGACGGTCTAGAACATTCCTCAGAGATGTTCCACTGCAGAATCAAGGAGGCAGGAGTACTTATCCCCCAATTCCCAACAGTCACTGGGTGAAGACCACACCTGGGCCCCTGTGGCCCACCCCACATATGAGACAGGCAGGCTAGAGCAGAGAGTTACAGCTGCTACCGAACGAGGAACCATGGGTCAGGGTACCCTGGAAAGGCGAGTGCCAAGGGGGAAGAGGGTACTACCGCAAGTACTCGCTGCAGGCAGCTTCATTTATTAAACAATAATTCGCTGAACATCTACTATGTACTATGCATTCAGGTGGTGGTTGTGAGGGATTAAAACAAAAAAAAAAGTAAGGAGCCCCTGTCTGACTGGGACACAAAGATCTAGGCCACAAGGAGCTAGAGCATAAATTTCAAAGTCAAGAGTACTTGTGGGGTTAGTTAAAAGAGTGTCCTTGTTTCTAGGAGAGAGATGCTGAAATATACACAGGTAAAGGATTATGCTTGTCATTTATTTTCAAAGGGCTGAGCCAAAACAATAATCCATGTGTATGCATCGCGGGCACATGCAAAAAAGAGAGGGAGGAAGGGAACAAGCAGCACCAAAGTGCCAAATGTCAGCCACAGACATTTCTAGAAGGGTGTCTGGGAGTTCATTATGCTCTTCTTGTAAACTGTATATAACACTGCAAGTTTTCAAATTAAGTTTTGAAACAAAGAAACAAAGTGAACAGTCCTGTGACTTTGTTGTTAGGTCAGTTATTAGTAGAAAACCTACCAAGGGCTGGGCACTGCATACAACTTGCTGAGTAGGAGGTTGCTAGGTAAAAAGAGAAGGAAGGAGTATTCCTGACAGTTGAATAAAGGCACGAGGTGAGAGAGAACAAGGTATCATCAAGATATTGAGAAGAGTCTAAGACGGTGACAAGCTAGCAGCTGGAGGACGACACATGCAACCCAGGTGAAGGAGTTTTAACTTTATTGTAAACATGTTCACAGGCTAGTGAGGAATCTGCCTACCAAACACGCAGCTAGCTAATTGAGCATCATAATGAGTGGAAAGAGTGAGCCCTCAAAGGAAAAGAACTTGGCTACTGATGGTGTCTCCATGGCAACACTGCTACCTCCATCACTGCATCCGTAGGAAAGGCTGTGGGTACCTAGAGAAGCTCTGATTTCCTGAGCTGCTGTCAGACCAACCACCTCCCTAAGAGGAAACCAAGGTAGATGGAATGGTTATGCCTGGATCAATTCCTCCATTTCTCTTTGTCCATATGTTAACCGTGATTTTATGGCATGTATGCTTTTGCTTCATTGGACGTTGAACAGATCACGTTCCAAAAGCTCCTCCTTTCCAGATGAGTCCTTCAGGGGAACAGTTTCTGAGGAAATGACTGCACACTGAATTCTAACACTCCTCACCTCCCAACTTCAAGAATTGGAAGACTCCACAAAATATCTCTTTGTTTGCCTTTCTCTTCCATGCCACCTGCCCAAGTACTTGTTCAGTCTCTACCTCCTGTGTGTAAGAAGTTGGCTAAGCCCATGTAGACCAAATCCGAAGCATTAAATATCCCCTAAGTACTTAAAAACAGTATATAGTGCAGTGGATTAAGATATTAGATCTTGGAGGTACAGTGCCTTGGGTTCAAATCCTAACTGCCACTTCACTGAGTTGCTATTAGGATTAAATAACTGAATATCCACAGCACGCTGAGTACAGTGAAATCTGACTCTGTGCCAGCTTGCTAGGCCCTACGCTCTGGGTAGGGACAAAAAGTAAAACAAGTCAGTAAAAATAGTCATGGTTCTGGTTCTCTAGAAGTCAATCTAACCCCTACTAATATAGTCTAGTTGGGATGGAAACAGATCAATGGAAAACAGATGGGTGGCAAACAGGTCATTTCTACAAGTCTTTATGAAATACCTAGTATAGACTTTAAGGTGTGCTGGACTGAGACAGGTAATTTGATTATTATCTTTACCGAAGGATTACTTACCCTTTACCATCCTTTTTAATATTTCAAGGTCACAGAAACGACCTTGGTTTCTTACTGAGATACAATAAGGCAGACAGGTTTGGATATTAAATTAATGACCCTGGGACTGATCAAGTACTTCAGAGCTGCCCACGCACTTGCAATTCAGGGAATTCTCTGAATTGCCAAAAATCTCTACAAAGTTAGTCAGAGGAACAGGGGTTATTACTGCCATTTTATAGAAGGAGAAGGGGGAGCTCAAAGAAGCCAAGCACTGTGGTTGCTACTATTAAATGTGGTGTGTCTAGAACGCCACATCTACTTTTTCTCACCCTGAACCAGGAAAAGTCAAGTCAGTTTGGTTCTACTTCTAGGGTATGCTTTTTCCAACTTTCCTTTCGAAGAAGACATTTTCAGAGTGTACACCGGGTTCTGTGCTAAACACTTTCCACGCATTCCTTATTTAATCCTCACAGTACAGTTAAGAGATGGAAATTATTAATATCACCCTCATTTTACAGATGGGAAAACCAAGGCTCAAAGTGTTTCTGAAACGTACTCAAGCTCCCACAGCTGGGAAATGATGAAAATGGAAACGCAGACCTAGATCTGCTAGATTCCAGAGCCCTTCACCAAACACCTGAATGCCTTTCTGAGGCCCCGTCAGACTGACTGCACTGGTCCCTTAATCCATGTAAAACAAGTTGTGCTTTTCTCCCTGTTCACATAGAGGCCCCCAAATCACTGGCAAGTCATAGGAAATTCTTAAGTGGCTGCTTATTAATAACATTTTCAGTTTATATTAGGCTGCCTTTCATCCAGGGGAACTCAGCCAGCTCCATACACAGAGAACCACTGAAATCCAGCCATTTCTGGTGTGGATGTGGGCCAGCTGGCGAGAGCATCCCTCAGGGGCTCGGCTTGTGGGGATTCTGGCAATGGTCACACCCTTCAAAACTTGACAGGGGCCCTTTAATACCCATGCTGAAGGGCTGGAGGTAGAGACTTCCCAGAAATCCATGATCCTCAGTGAATGAGGCCAAGGCTCAAGATGACCCCAGCGGACTTGGGAAACAAGAGTGTCAAGAAACTGGGTGTTTACCAAATACTGAGGCTGGAAGTAAGGCCCCACAATTGAGACTGAGTTAGACACAACAGGGAGAGATGTTATTTTCAGGAGAGACCTGGCTTCAGTCAAGTCCAGGGAAAAACACAAAACCCATTTCTCAAGGTTTCCCAGAGGGGGGTACAGGCAAAAAAGGCAAGATGCTGATTTCCCCTCTTCAAGCCCGATCCATGGAAAGGTTTTTGTGGTTTTGTACTGAGCCACGACTAGTCTCTTCATGCTGCAGCAGTGAGAGGATGGAGGCAAGTACAGAGAAAGAAAATAACATTTCCTGGTTTCATGTTTTATTGGAAAGAAGCCCTGGATGAATTGAATTCACATGGTCTACAGAAGTGAGACATTGAAAATAGTTAAGAGTTTGTTATATTCAGATTTGACAAGGTGACGGTTGAAGGATGTAT